>NC_081411.1:345682459-345989209 GCF_030272615.1 Cryptomeria japonica | reverse complement strand
ATAAAATGTTATTCATGCAGTAATATTGGACATAAATAAAATGAATGTAGGAATAGGATTATTTGGAATGGATATAGGAATAAAAATGTTGGACAATCATTTCGTGGAATATACTACTCTTGAAATAGATATGGGCATAAAGCATTTGAATACAAAGCATCTAATAGATCTAGAAGTAAAGGAAGGTATGAGAATTATTATTAGAAAAGTCTAGTTTGCTACAATTACAAAAAACTAGGGCATATAGTAAGAGATTACAAAAACAAATCTAATATGTCTTTCAGATCACAAAGAAAGTGGACATGAATCTAGAAAAAGAAAAGATGCTGCTTAAAAAATCTGATGAAAAGATAGAGAAAAATGTAAAAGTTGTGTCAGCACCAACTGATGGTGTTGCTTCCTCTGGAAATTGAATTTGCATGCTAGATTAAGGGGAGAATTAAAAGAAAAATCTTATACCCACTCGATATTAGGTGTAGAAGGACAAAAGATAGTTTTATGATACTTTAGAAGAAAATTGGGTGTTACTAGAGAAGAAGATCAAAAGAGAAAGTGGTTTCTTGGAAAGTTTGCTTGTAATTAATACCTATTCACTTGAAAGAAAATATATTATGAAGACACTTGATTATTTTGATCATTTGCGAAAATGAAGCCTAAGAAATTTTAGTGTGAAGATGAGCTCAATTTGTTGCGCAATGAAAACCCTAAGCTTGCGGTAGGTTGATTCCAATTGTTGTTGATTTAGAATTGAAGCCTTGACCAGTGTTGAAACTCTATAAATTTGTTTTGATGTTGACCAATAACGATGGAGAATTTTCTAGGGTTCTCGCTCACTAATTAAATATTAAATATGTATGTTCTTACGCTCATGTTGAAATGGAAGAGGTGAGTCATCTAAAATTCAATTAGCTATGAAAAAAAGTAACCAAGGAAGATGATGTGACTCTAAAGAAAGAATACAAAATTATTTGAGCTGTTAGATTAGATATTTGGATAGTCTTTCCTAATTTTTCTAGATAAGACTAAATGTATTAGAATAATTTTGAGCCGCATTCATGAAGACACAATGTAACTTGATAAATCTTACCGGATTATGAGAGATGTTCTTCAAACCCTAACCAATCTATGTCCATTGGGAGAAGTTCTAGCTAAGCGATCTGTGAAGAATAATATTGTTACCACTCTAACAGGAGCAAAATATGATGGAAGAGAAATGACTGTTGAGAATATGAATAATCTTGGAGTGAAGCTTGCAACAAAATACTTGGCATACAAGATATACTTTCAAAATCTTAAAGGTACAACTACAACCATAGAAATTCATACAACATTTACAATTTTGGTATGTAATGAATCCTTTGATCTCTGTGATCTTATTTTGGAAGAATTAATGGAGAACCTAAATAAAACAAGGAAGAGCAAGAACCCTTTCAAGTTTGGTTCATTAATAATCTATCTAGCTTCCATGTTTTGGAATGAACTCCCTTAAAGAGGTGGTTTTGTATGGGAGAGAACATCTCTACTAGGGATGAAGGGAGTGGATTATCTAACGAAATGTATGTTAAATGATAAGAAATACTTAAGGGATTTTTGTGGTTGTTTTTAAGGAGTGGCAATAGTCTATGCAACAGATATATAGGTTTTCATCTGACTTAGTAAACTATTACAGAGACACATTTACTTTTGTTGTTAGTAGGGACTATTAGCACCCCAATTTTTGCAAAATTTGAAGTGCCCAACGATATGAAAATTCAATTGTAGCACCCAAAAAATGCACTTACAAATTTTCATGAGTTATTTGCATTCATATTTTGAAGCTAGATGATTATAAAGAGTGGATTGATATTTCATAGTCTCCCCATATTTATATACTCCCTTGTCTGTTTGCAAATCCCCAACATTCTGTTTGATATTTTTAGCAGGTCAAAAGAAAATGTAGTTTATTGAGATTGGCTAAGCCTATAGTAATAAGTTTGTTAGAAAGCTAAATTTTACAATTAATACTTTGAAGCCAGGTGATAGTCAACTAAAATAAGTGGAAGCGGGTGATTCTTTAAAAGTTCATCTATCTTTGTGATCAATTATAGGACTTCAAAGCTCAATTTGATATTTTTTTTAAGTCAAACGAAAACAAGGTTTGTTGAGGTAACTTGAACGTGCACTTTCAGATTTGTTTCCGAAGGGCCATGTTTGATGATTAACATCTTGCACATAAAATGGATTTTGGAAAATCCTTTTCCCGCACTTTCTTATTATATCTTAATGAACTCCTCTGTCTACTGGCGATCACTGATGTGAAGATTTGATATTTTTCTAGAGCATGAAATTAGCAGGGTTCAAATGAGTGTGAAATGTGTAGTTTTCTAAAATGTTGAAGTAAGCAACTTTGGTCATTAATATTTTTGCGTTCAAATTGTGTCATGTCAATCTGCTTGTCAAAAATCATTCTCCTATTAAGACTTGTTTTGGTAAAAACGCAAATGTATCCGAAAGCAAATTTTGGAGACTACCTCCTTTTTTATTTTTATTAAAGTTGCACATGAAGGTTACTCAGAGTCATTTCATGGTGAAATTTGTTTTAAAATGAGAATTTTTAAGTCAGGGCCACAAAGGGACCTAGCATACATCATGGCATCAAAGAATTTTGTTGTTACGATTTGAACAATTTAAGTTAATAATTTTGATGGGACCTGAGTTTAAATGCTTTGGTCATTTAAACTTGAATTCAAAATTTTAATCAATAAGTAAATCATTTTATGATTTAGTGATAAACCATAAGCAAAGGTTCGGGGGCTACATATATTTGTTTGGCGGTGAAAATATAAAATTTAAAAATGATTTGAATATATTATAATGGGTGTAGTCAAAGGGGTAGAATAAAAAGAGGAGAGGGAGATGGAAGTGAGCATCCCGCCACCCCGAAGGGAGGTTCGCATTTTTGTGAAATAAGCTGGCGAGAGAGTGGTGACCCACAACCTTTGCTAGCATCATTCCTAGACAAAGTGGGAGCTTTGTGACAGAGTTATCAATACATATCGAAGACTGATGAAGATAATACCCTAGGAACGCATGTAAGGGATGGAAGCATAGACACGATAGAGATGGAACATATTGTTTGACGGAATGTCTTAGAAAAATTTCATCAGAAGAGATGGTTGTGGAAGGCATATGTGCACGTAGATTTTGTAAGCTTCAATAGGAGGCTGTATTTTTTGCGAGAGATAACCAAAATATTGGCACCATGGATATAGAATATTAATACCCACCAAAATACAAATGGAAGCTAAATTTTGGTCAGATTGTGTAATCAGAATTGCTTTGGCAGACCTGTGCTCAAAATTTAAAATCGTAGACAATGCATTAAAGAATATTGACAGGGAGATTTGTGTGAGATATTATAATGGAAATGCTCCGGTAGATACTCACATCAATTGTTTAACAGAATGCTCGGAAGAGATTTCATCTCATGGAACGTAATGATTGTAGCATGCACAAAATCAATTTGTTTTAAGAGCTTTATACACTTTCAAGCAAATGTAGCCAGCAAGATCGGGCAGACATGTATGAGAAATATGGAATCAGAGACAAATCATGTGAACTGTTTGACAAAACGTCTTAGAGAAATATGGTTTCAAGCATGTTGTGGTCTCAAAGATGGAGTGCAAAGAAATCACAAAATCTGTTTGTAAAATGGCTCAAAGAAATGTATCTTCAAACACATCACAATGCGAAGTTTAAAGGCTGCACACAAAGTGTTTGATAGAACAACCAAAGCAATGTAGAATGTGGGAGTGTAAACAAGGGAAAGATGATTGTTTGATGGAAATTTCAATGAGATACTATAGCATTGAATGCAATGAATGCAGGGTTAGCAGAAAATAGATCTGTTGAGAACGCATGCCTGTTGTTTGAAAAAATGCCGCATAGAGATGTGGTCTCTTGTCTGCAATGATAACATGAAATGCATAAAATACATTTGTTGAAAGTCTTGAGGAGTTTTCAAACAAATGAAATAGTTTTTTGTCAAAAATACTAGCAGATACGCATGGAAATGGTGGGAGCATAAATGATGTCCGTGAAGCACTTGCCAGAACGCCTCATAGAGATGCCAACTCATGAATACATGATGGCGTGATGTGCATAAAATATATTTGTTGAAAGTCCTTAGGAAACTTTCAAACTAAGGCAAATTGGCGACTTTAAAGCCGAATTTCAAAACATTCACCAGTATCCTCCCTGCCCCCACCAGATGATATGGAGCCATGAAACGGAGACTTGCACAAAATGGATTTGTTTGAAAAATTTTGTACTCAAAGGCAGATTTCGGAAGGCTCTGTGTAAGCACATACAATTCTTGTAATAACGCCCTAGATCTATATGTATCTGAAACGTTCAAACATGGAAGGGGCGTGTGAATTGTTTGTCAACCGATGGAATGCGATGATTACCCGGTGTGCACATAATGGATTCGGTGGGGAGGCTTTAGAAACCTTCAAGAAAATGCAAATGACAGATGTAATGATGAGTTCCACAATGAAAAGGTGTATGGATATCCATCAAAGCACAATAGAAAGTGGATTTTTGATAGATGCAACATTTGTAATTTCCCTTGCATATTTGTATACAAAATGTTGAAGCAGGGACAAGGGACTTGAGTTCTTGACAGAATGTGCCTAAAATGAGAAAGCACAAACAAGGCATGTTAACTATGCTTGACAAAATATTTTAAAGGGATATCGTTATAGATGAGTGAATTAAAGATAAAAATGTATGCAAAATGTGGATGTGTACGGGAGGCGTGTGAATTATATTGTAATGGTTTTTCAATGGTGAATGCATTTGCATGTTGTTAAGTGCAAAGAAGGTACAATGTGTATAGAATTTTTGGCAAAGAGGAGATAAAATCAAGAAACTATGTAGATTTGAGTGCTCGTACAAACTTGAATGTGAAATGGGAGATAGAACAAGGCATCTTAGAGAAATGTGATGTTTTAGAGGATAATGGCTACATGTTCAAATGTGTTTTTGTTTGCTTCTATGATTGGGTAAAAAGCTATATTAATTTGTATATGGATATGAAATGATTACAATTTAATAATAAAGTGTAATCATAATGTCTTCTAGTTTCTAGGGGTAGTTAAGGGCCAGTGTTAAACCACACACACTAAGCAACATATTAAGCCTAGAGAATGTTAGTCAATTCTAAGTGTTTAACACTTTTAAGCCTAGAAGTGTATTCTTAGTTTGACGACATACATTAAGCAATATATTAAGCCTAGAAAATGTCAGTCAACTCTGAGTGTTTAACACTTTTAAGCCTAGAAGTGTAAGCTTAGTGTGTGTGGTTTAAGTCATTTTGTAGTTGAATAGTTTTTGTGCATAACTGATTAATTTTTAATTTGTAACTAAATGTGAAAAGCCTGAAGCTTTTGTTGCTCCCTTGCTTTAATAAATGAGAAATGAAGGTTGTATGTTGGCTGTTGGAAAATTTGTATCAAGCAGGGCAAATGGGAAATGCTAAAAATAGGCTTGGGACTATGAATATTTTTCAGAAATAAATGTCAACTAAATTTGAGTTAATTTGAAAGATATCATAAGATTGTCTGCAATTCAAGTGTAATCAGAAATATATGAACTCTGATATCGAGTATATTTTGGGTTTATCATTACAGTTTCCCTATAATTGTATTGTTTTATTCTCTAGTCTTCTAAAGGAGAGGTTAAATATGCTTTGAATAAACAATTATGGTTTTGGTTACATAATTTTTGTTAAAACGTAGAATCTTGTGGTTGTATAAGAGGGTCCGTTGATGTAAGGCACCAACGTAGGAAATAAACCTATTGGTTAAATGTTAATTGTTGAGGAAATTCATTTATAGTTTCTGAAATTTGACTCTTTACCCAAAGGCATTGGTCTAATACATTTCTAGTCATCATTTAAATTGAAATCTTAAATATCTTGTTGTAGGATTAGGTGTAAGAGTTAGTTTCTTTTAATTTTTATGTTTCACCTCATGCCCATGCATAATAGATAACAAAAGGATATTGATTGAAGGTTTCATCAATTAAACCCTTGAAGATTGCATAAAGTTTTAATCTACTTAAAGCATCAATGTTTTGCCTTGAAAGTAGTTTGAAGATGATGTTACAAGGTGCACCTGCTAAGACATAGAAAAACCTACAGTCCAAGGGAATTTAATCATATTGATTGATCTCATTCGTTGGCCAAATCTATTGTCAAATTTGATTATAGAACTTGGCATACTCTTAGAGTTTCGTAATTTGCAGATTTTAGAACCAATAGGGAGAATTGCTATATTACTGCAATGGAACTATGTGTTGGGTGCATTCCAGAGCTGCCCTATGAGGTATCTCATGATATGACAATAGGAAATATTGAGCAAGTGAAGAATTTGGACAAGAATCCCAATAAGAATCAATTTAGAACTATGGAAGAAATGGAAGAGATTATGAGGAATGGAAAATTTATAAAAACCTTAAATAAGAGAATTTATGAGATATTCACTAAAATGGGGCTCACAAAATCTACATAGAAATATGCACCCTAGATGTTTAAGTTTGTGCCCTTGCCATCTCCAGCTAAGCCTTATGCTTTACATGGGGGCTTCACTGGCTAGGCAATAGCGTACATTCATATCGGGGGGTTTAATATCCAAAAAATGAGGGTACAATATTTCCTATCAGTGAAATAGGAGTTTTTTTATTTGGACTACGAAAAAATACAATATTTGTTGAAAATAGGGGGGCTTTTAATCTAGGCTATGTATTGGGAGTGGGTGACAAAAGGAGTTTAGGGCAATATTTTTTCAAAATAGAGGGATTCTTTAGTATGCCATGAACACACATGATATAACCCAGGTTTACTAAGTGAAGACCCTATGATGCTTTAGAGGCATCTAAAAGCATGTAGAGTGAAGATATATCTATGGAAAAGAAAAGGAAGACTGGGAGAAAAACAAAAGTGAAAAGAAAGGAAGGAGATTCAGATGAGAGTACTAATGACGAGGCAAAAAATGAAAGATCTCTAATAAGTCCCAGGAAAGCGAAGACTGAAGAAACCCCTATAAAAGATCCTTCAATAAAGAAGCAAAAAAGAGGATCATACTCTAGTCAAGGAAAGAGGAAGTCTGTAGAGAATTGAGAAGAGTTCGAAGCTAGAAGTTTTGAATTTGGAAAGTTGTGTTAATACTTTAGTTGATAGTCAATCCTTGAGCTATGTTTTAGAAACCTATGATGATTTTGAACTTGAAATAAGGACATCTTGAAAAAAGATATGATTAGATACATGATTTTTTTTGAAAAAACATTGAATGAAATCAAGGATAAAATTCTAAAAGATCATTATGAAATCTTTGTAGAGAAAAGAAAGGAATGATTAAAGAAACGAATTTTAGAATACCTAGAATGAATAAAGTTTGTAGTCCTATAAGAAAAAAAGGTTGATTAAAGGCTCAACAAGCACTCAAAACTCATTTTCATACTAAGGAAAGAGTAAATCTCATCATGGTTGATGATCCTGTCATGCCCAAAATTTTGGGCAAAACACAACCAACAATTTTTTTTCTTTAAGAACTTAATTACATGCATTCATTTACTTAAATAGTTGTGACAACTTAACAGTTTGTTCTTAAAAAAATCTTAATTGATATTAAATACTAACATAACAATTATGATAACTTCTATTATCAAGCAGAGCAAATAATTTTCATGAGGGTGTTATTAAGTTCTCTCGAAAGTTCCTTTCATTTCAGTTGTGCTTTTTAGTACTTATTTGGATCCATTTCTACTAAACAGACATTAATATAATTACCAGGTTTGATATCAATTATTTACTAAAAGTTAACACTTGCTATTTCATTTCATTAATATTGCCTAATTGAGTAGATACAATTAAGGTGCCAGACATCATTAAGTTAATTAAATTGTTTGATGAAAGACTCCACTTGGGATAATAAGGTACGCCTGCGGCTTAGTCCCTTAATTTTATTATAGAGAAATTTTATTACAATATCCTCTTAAATTATTTATTTTACTATATTGAATCATTCCGTTTAATTATAAAAATAAAACCATTTTGATCTCTAAAATGAATTAAAATAATTTAAATCAAGTTTATATATTACTTTTTCCAACATCAGCTATTTAATATTTTGCTTCCATTAATCCCATTACCCCTTGCTTTAATTTCAATCGATTGAACTTCTAAACTATGTTTATCCAAATATGATAATAATAATATTGTAGGATATTTCATTATATTTTCCATTAAAAATCTCCTAAAAGGTTAACCTCCAAAATTAATTAGAATTTTATGCATTTTTTTTAATTTTAAATATGCCCTCTTGACTATTTAAACATTTATAAAATATAAACACCTAATAAAATAATTAACTCTTCAATTTGTAACCTATACATTATATATAAATGAACATTTAACATTGATAAAAAGAAATTAAGGATGGTAAATAAACTAATTAAATTCAGGACAATTTTTTTTTTCCCACTTCCATAATTTTAAACTATACATATATATATATATATATATATATATATATATATATATATATATATATATATATATATATATATATATATATATATATACATATACATATACATATACATATACATATACATATACATATACATATACATATACATATACATATAATTCTGTTTTAATCATTACAAAAAGCCTCTTTTTTTTTGTAGATTTGTTTTTTTAAAAAGATTTTGTTTCGTAATAAATTTTTTTTTTGTTTTTTAAATAAAGTTTTAAATAGTATTTGCTTTTTTTTTTGCTTTATTTAAAAAGTGCAAATATATATTTTGATATATATTTCAAATAAATAAGTTTATTATTAAGTAATGAATTCATTTAAACATTTAATATATATATATATATAGATATATTGAACAATAAATTTATTTCTGTTTATATCTGAGAAATGAATTCTTTTAAATATTCAATAGAGGCATGAAAAGCTGTTTATATATATATGTGGTGTCTAGGACAAAAGCTTTCTATGAAAATATAAAATTTGAAACATATTTAGTAGATTGGATGATTTCTACAGATTTGAATCATCGAATTTATTTCCTTTTTATCAAAATCCTAGTTGCTAAAAGAAATAGATAGGTTATTTAAATATTGATTTACTATCGACAAAATATAGTAAAAAGCAGAATTAAGTTAGTTAGAATAGCAACTCTAGAATTTCTATTTATTTCATTTAATCTGTTTAACTATAGATTTTATTCTCTGTAACTAAACAAATGACAGTATTTAATAATTCTAACAACAACTATATAAATGACCAATTTAATAAATTTAACAGCAACTAGATAAATCTAGACTAAAATAAACTTTAGAAATGAATATAATAAATCTGGTTTTTTTTTAATTTTCTCCAATAAACAAAATGATAGATTTAAATAAAACTAAATATGACATTTCTATGTATAGATCTAAATTTTAGATTTTATTTTATTTCCCAACCTACTACATGTAGGTAGATCTATTCCATTTCTTTTCTAATATCTTGACTTTAAATGCATAAAGGGAACGAATACATTTCTTTCTTTTCAAAGCGTCCTATACACAACAAATATTTATTTCAAAACTAAAAATCAGAAATAATCATTTCTTTTCTGCAATATAACATAAATAAATATCACATATCTTTAAAACATATTCCCAAGTCTTTATTGTCATTTTACAAATAGGTCTCTCATTTCAAATAGATGAGGACTTTCAAAGAATATTAATTACATTTACAACATTTTTCTGCAACAATTAACTCCAACCATATCTACATGTCTTGATATTTTCTTCTAACAACCTGCAAATAAAACAAAGAGATGACCATGGAGTGCTCACCTCCCAGCCTAGGCTAACTAGTAGCCACCCCCGAGCTCGAAGAACCAAGCCCTAGACAGGATTACACACATGCACTACAAAAGACAAGGGAAAACACCAGCTCAAACACAATCCCAACCCAGACTACACTGCACCACACATTTGTGATGTCTTTTCAAGGGTGGTAGTGGACCAAGTACCCTGAGGAGACTGCAAGTATGGCAAAACAAATAGCCACCTCATGGCAAACTAAAGCATATAGCCACCTCATGGCAAACAAAATACATCAAGTATAACATAATCATCCCTTTATTCCTTATGCCCCCCAAGGCATTCATGCCTTATTTCCCTCCTTATGACCCCCAATGCATAAACAAGCCATGCAGCAAGGGTCACACAAATTCCCTTGTGATCGCTCTCATAACGAGAGTCTCTCACTCGAGGGCTGTCACTTATACCACCCACAAGATCCTCCTCTCTCCCAAGAGTAGGAGATCTTGATTACTCCCAAACACACATACAAGGTATAAAACAAAATACCAAATAAATTTCCAAAAGAACATGCACGGAAACAAATCTCTTTTTCACAAACATTACTTACAAACACATGCAATAAGAAATCCATTATATGATGAATACGACCAACATTAATCTGCCCAAAAGGTAGTTTAGTTTTGTTGAGGATGAGCAGCCCAATTCCATGGTTCTTCTCTTTCTACCCTTAGCTAAAATTCTCAACCAAAAATCCTATCTTTTTCTTTACAAAATTCTTTTTGTCTCCAAAAATGGAGAGTGGGTGATTACCCTCCAATTTTCCAATTCTTGCTTAAGAAGCTCATTCTCTGAGTTCTCACAAGTTTCTAAAAACCAAAAAGGAAAGTAAGGCAGAATGGGAAAAAGACTCTCATTCGAATAGGAAAAATCTCAATTAGATTCAAACTTCTAATTTCAATTTTCGCACAACTCAGAAAAGGCAATTTTTAAAGTGTCAAAAAGGTCACTTAAGAGTAGAAACTTGCCTAAAATTACCCCTAACCCTTAGGTATACCATATGGGCTTTAGGAAACCCTATTAAACTACCCCTAGGTGTTCATTTAACCCATTTTAAACCCC
Organism: Cryptomeria japonica; assembly: GCF_030272615.1. Lineage (NCBI taxonomy): Eukaryota > Viridiplantae > Streptophyta > Pinopsida > Cupressales > Cupressaceae > Cryptomeria > Cryptomeria japonica. Next base: position 345,978,216 of record NC_081411.1, on the reverse strand, counting down.
TCTGAAGTTTATTTTCGGGTCAAACATATGTTGACCTCTCCAAAGATTCTTTTCCCAAGGTATTTATGACATCACGTTACACTAAATGAAAAAGCTATAGTTGAACACTTTCCCACCAAGAGACAAAAACAAAACATTTAAACTTAAATCCACACATGTGTCAAGTGACACAAATAAATCACTTTTACAATTTAAAACATGAAATCATCTCTTCTGGATTTTTTCCCAATAAATTTAAATAACACTTAACACACATGCAACATATACTGTTACGAATAAAATACAACACAAATGGGGTGTTGTCTCTCCAAATAGACAACCCCTGGCTTACAAACATACATAAGTCTAGGTTTGGTTCTCTGTAATATTTCCATGGTCACATGGATAATTCTTGCTCAACTCAATTTACACATTAGTACTTCCAAATAATCTCATATAACATAAAACACATGAATAATAATGCACTACAAGCACTCTACATACAATATACATTTATCAATCAATACATCTTTCATCCAAATAACTCCACATAACAATTATCATCATTCACATAATTTTGATCCATACATTAAAACATGCATTCCTATTTCTATCATCATAGTAAAGTCCTGCAAATCCAATAATGACATACCTCCTCTCATATTTATCCTATTTTAGGATCATATAGAGTTCTTTATCATAAAGCATATAAATGAAGCATCAACATTCATCAATGTTATCAAATCACGAAATCATATACGTTCTACATTCCAGACATAGCTGACATACGTTAAATCAAGATTATCTAGTCATTGGATCTTTTAGGATTTTAAATTCATAACATATCAAAATGCACACCACAAGGTGCAATAACTCTATAACTTGGTTCAATTACCTTTCTCACCAATCTATCTATCTAACACAGTCCATTCTATTGAATTATAAAGCATTTATTAATAGGTCAAACATGGTCAACTAACTAAATCAAAGCTTGGTTTTGGGAAGGCCTTACATCCTCCTCCCCTAGAGTCCAACCTACTCCTGGAAGTCGTATGAGTAAAATTTTGAAGTAGGGACATAACCTTTCCCTCCATTTCCATAAGTTACTCAAACTATTACCTTTCCTACTAGAAGGATGAAATACCAAAATCAACTTATTATTGTAATTAACTTACTATCTTCACAAGGTTAAGTTCTTAGTATTTTTATTACATTTCCCCTTGATCTTAGGTAGGTGTTTGCAAAGTTCTATCTTTCAACAACTTACATTATTTCGCCATCCAAATCATATCAATAACGCACATCAACTCCCACAATCAAGGTTACACATAATGAATTTTCTAAGAGTTCTACTTTGTGTTAGGATTTGTTTAAAAGCATGTTTATCCTACCGTATTTTCATCCATGCATGTTACTTAAGGAAATTGACATCACATTTAACCACAATGAATCTACTTATTCTACATTCGAGGCACCTTGTTAGGGTGTTAATACACTATTTGCTAAATCATCCTAGGTGCATAATTTCTTCCAACTTTCTTAGGTGGCAAGGCAAAATCAAATTTAGGTTGTCCAATTCCGCCCTTATATAGGGTAGTTTTCTACCACTAGGGATTAAAATGTTTTTTTAAATATTTGTAGGCTCCAAGGTTTAAGTTTTATAGGGAACATTATTCGCCATTTCCAAACATTGAGTACCCTACAATCTCATTCCAAAGGAGTGATGGAATTTACTAATACTTATTTCAGATATCATCCACGCAATCATCTCCATATACATACCAAATTTATCAGTCGACAATCATTACTTTCGTAATTCATTAGGTCTAGGTCACACTATTGTTATAAACTTTTTTTTCCAGATTACTCGCAATTAATTTTACTTAGGAGGATATTCCTTCCTTTATCTTAATTTGATAAAACACGTTCTTTGTTAATTCTTGTGACTAATTTCACTCCTTGCGGTATTCTCCCTTGACACACTATCAGTGGTTCAACGAACATGATAGAAATTTACACAAATCACATCACTAGGGCTAGTTGTATCAACCATCAAAATGACCACTTGACACTTTACAAGATCAAAATACAAGTTACTTCTGCCAAGTCCAATAAAAGAAGAAAAATGCCGGCAATTGGAAAATATTAAAACTAGAAACATGGCAAGTGCCATAGTTCATATAAAAAGAAACATAAATTTACTGGTCCTCTCTTCATAAACAAAATAAATAAAAAGAAAGTTCTAGCCCCAGTGTCACAATATATTTTTCAAAGAAAAATCAAAATTAATGTTGAATCAAACTCGAAACAAGATGACCATTCTAGCCATGCTATAGGGAGTAACTACAGCACATCACCCAAGATCACGTGTCCTGAGTGTGTTAGGAAGTGATTATTAGACTCTTGAGATTTTAGATTATCTACGTTCGCTTATTATTTACGACATATCTTATATACATGGGATTGTAATTGTTTAATAGATCATGTTTCATTCAAACCTTTGCGTGATAGCTATCGCAAGCCACACCTTTCTGATATAATCCTTTATCTATTTAGGGTAATTAACGTTCACCATTATATTCTAACAAGTAATTGCACTAATATCCACCATTCTTCATCCTTTCCTCTTGGACTTCCATTAATTACCTTAATATGCTAAGCCCTAACTCGATGTTACGTGGTAGCTTAAAGCATCGGCACTTTCATGTCTTATACGCACAATTAATAGTTTGGTACAAAAATGGCACTTGTTTACTTGGAATCTCTTATGATTTGAATAATGTAATCTTATAGTTTTTACTAGGGACATTATTTGTTTTTCTTAGCATCTTATGCCAACTCCTTGTATTTTCACCTCCAATATTCACTTGCCTTCCCTAGGTAGGAGCTTGTTGCCAAAATTACTAACACTTATGGTTAAGAGCCATTTGGGGTGGAATTATTGTCAAGTAAGATCGAAAACGGTTGACAACAATTTCAACCCACACATTTCATGACATAATTCAAACAACTCAAAGAGTGGACTTATTCTCTTCTACTTTACTTAATCACTTTGAAATCAAGGGAGGGTGCTCTCGAAAAGTGGTCAACACCCGTCCTTTTTATTAAAAATTTAGTAAAAAGGGAAGTTATCTCATTCCATATTACTTATTTATATTTACTTACTAGTCAAATCCGACATATCACACCTTCGATCTCTTCAATCTAAATAAACCATCTTACTAGCCTAATATCCAGCTACCCATGTATGGTATAATATAAGGATGTCCAATAATTACCAATGTCTTAAGACTCTCGTAACCTTCCTAGTTCTCCCCTTGCTAACCACCTAATTTGGTTCCTTATCAATGTTCTCATAAAATATTTTATACTACCAACTAATTCTCATTAACACTTTAGTATTATATTTATTTATACAATCTTTCCATAAGCCATTTCTATCTGCATGTTCTGCACTGGTACCTAATGGCTAACCATGATTGGGTTGCACTTTTCTTCTTAGTTTCTAAACGACATCTAGTTACACATTCCTAGATTATAGGATCCTAATACTTTTACACTCCTTGCACTTCAATGGGGATCTTTTGTTTGATTCTCACATCAACTCTACTCTCTCTTTCATTTTCTACTTTTTCCAAGTTTATCTTCCCATAAAGGAACTAGTTGAGGTTTTACTTGCTTGTTTTTTCCAATTATGTAACCACGGATGAACTTAGGGTTTATGGTAAATACGTGCCTTTACCCAAGAAGTTCATGCCTCCTTTGCCTTATTTAACTCACCTATAGTATTACTAGGGGTTTCTGATCAAGGGAATTTCCTTTCATCATTTGAGTTCCTATCTGCAGGGTTATCCAACTCTAAATCCACTATATTGCTACAAACATAGTCTAACAAATGCTCTAAATAAGAAATTTATCCTGACCACATTCTTAAGGTACCTAGTCATTAGGATAGGTTAATGCTTCTTTCCTGAGATTTGCAAGAGTACCCCTTAATTCTTCTTCATTTATGTTCTCTATGCCGGCCTTGATCTTTTAACCATTATAATTTTCACATAGCTTAAAACTTAACTTAAACTGTCTCAGTTTCATTTATCTTGTTTATGGTGCCTTTATCTAAGGTCTAATTTATCTCGCTTGATTTGCCATGTCAAGAACATATCTTGATGGGTGGCATTCCTTTAGTTACCATCAGAGGTATTTTATTGAAAGATTAACTCCTCATACTTAATTTGATTTCATGTTTTAAATTGTAAAAGTGATTTATTTGTGTCACTTGACACATGTGTGGATTTAAGTTTAAATGTTTTGTTTTTGTCTCTTGGTGGGAAAGTGTTCAACTATAGCTTTTTCATTTAGTGTAACATGATGTCATAAATACCTTGGGAAAAGAATCTTTGGAGAGGTCAACATATGTTTGACCCGAAAATAAACTTCAGAGGGGTTTAAAATAGGTTAAATGAACATATGTTTGACCCAAAAATAAACTTCAGAGGGGTTGGTCCTAATCAAATTTACTCCAGAGCAGGTGTAAATCTTCCAGGTTTTCAAACATATTCTCGGGCTCTTGTTCAATCTCTTTCTCTTCTTATTTCTCTACCTTTGTATTAGAAACATCTACAATAACTAGAGCCAATTTTAGTTTATTTGCATGCACATCTGCTCTGGAGTTAATTTGATTAGGACCAACACATCAATCTAGAATGAATGATAGTTCTGATAAATGCATACCAGATTGATGCCAATCAACATCACTCAAGTCTCTACCAAGGGGAAAGAAACCCCCAACCTGTCTCTAAAGTACTCAAATGATTCCTTGGGAAAAGGTTTAGTGAAGATATCTACAATCTTCTCTTTACTATTCACATAATCCAATCTGACTTCAATTGCTTCAACCTTCTCCTTCAAAAATTTATACTTGATAGAAATGTGCTTTGTCTTAGAATGAAATACCGGATTCTTGGATATGCCAATAGCAGTAGAATTATCATAGTGAGTAACTACCAGTTCATTACAATCTACCCTTATATCCTTCAACATTTCCTTCATCTATAGAACTTGTGTACAATTGGTGTTGGCATTATAGCAGACAACGAGAGATTGTTGGCATTCCCATTACAATGAGAGATTGTTGGCATTTCAATAAGGATATTGAGAAGGTTGTTGATGATTATGGATATAACTGATTAAGGATGTTTGCTGTCTTAATATTATTATTTTGTCATTGATGTCAAGAAATTGATTTTCTAATTTAGTATGTTGTTGCCATATCTTAAGAAGTATGTTTTGAAGAGAGTTAAGATGTCGATAAAAGACACAGAAAGAATGTGATGAATAAGGGGAGGAATAAGTTATTCAATGGGCAACTATTACTGAGTTAGATAATGATGAGATCATGATGTTTAGATTGTTTTTTGATATCCTACATATGCTATTATTTGTAAGGTTAATACTATACTATGTTACCAAGCAAAGAACCTAGTCGGTAAACCCTAAGGTTATCACTATCGGTTAATGAAGGTGGAAAGTCTACCGAGTGAAGTTTAGTATTTACCGAGTTGCAACCGAGTAATAACAGAATGCATTGAATGAATAAAAGCATTATTTAATGAAGGAAGCTGATGAGCTAGTTATGATTAAATGATTGTTACAATGTGTATAAAGGTTGTTAAGGATCTATGGCAATGAAATATTGGTAGGAAGATCTACAGCTTAGATTAAACCGCAATACCCTAGCACAAGTTCCAAGAAATGTATGTAAGTTCCAAGGTAGGGTAAAACATTTTCAGATCGAAGGATACATTGAACTTGGTCAAGTTTGGAGATCTGATGGCTATGATTGATCATGGGAAATGTGATCAAGGAGATTAAGTGGTTGGAAAATTGTTTATAAATAAGGAACTGTTGATAAACAATGTATGTGGGCAAGTGTATGCATAGGGATGCTACATGGTGATTACCGAGCACAGAAGCTTGAAGACCTGTTTGAGAAATAGAATATTGAGCCCAATAGAAGGACAAGATAAGTCCTATGACTAGATTGTATTGAGAAAATAAGAATCTCCTTTAGCATTTTTAGATGTGAAGTTGCAGATATATTTTATTACTGTTATTTTGTAAAGTGATAGAAAATCTCTTAACAGAGTGGACTTAATAGTCTTATTTGTAAAATCCTCTAGCAAGGTGAGATTCTTATTGAGTGTTTGAAATCCTTTAACAAGGTCACTTCTAACAAGGTGAAGATCCTAACAGATCTAAGGGAAATCCCTTAACCGGGTCACATCTAGCAATGTGTTTGTAATCTTTAACATGATTTGCTTTTAACCGAGCATACTCTAGAAGAGTATATTTCTTAGTGGGTCCGAAATCCCACAGTGGTTTTTCCCTATTTGTGTTTCCACGTTAAATCTACTGTTATATGTTTTGTGATCTTATCTGTTTATGGGTTTGCATGCTTTACAGTTTTTTTGATAAGGTTACCGAGGTTGAATCTGCTGTTTTTGTGGAAGATTAAGTTTGTATGATTCACCCCCCCCCCCCTCTCATCTGGTTAGCTTGGCATCTGTACTAAACATTTAGTATCAGAACTATCAATTGGTATCAGAGCTTTGGACTCCAGAAGAAAAGTTTAAAGGTACTTGTGGCAAAGATCCAACGATGTATAAGAGGGATGCACCGAAGCTGAACAAGTCAAGTTTCTCTACATGGCAGAAAAGGATGAAGCTACAACTATCAAGAATTGGAGAATATGTTGTATATTATCTAGAGAATTATTTCATCACACCTAGCACCTATCCATTGACAATGGAAGAGATAAAGGCAAAGCAAGAACATATCCAAGCAATGATTGAAATAACATCTGCATTGACCGACTCAGAGTTTAATGATCTAGAAGGCTACAATGATGCAAAGGCAATGTGGGATAAGCTCATATCTGTGTATGGTGGAGATGAACATGTTCAAAGAGAAAAAGCGGATAGTCTAAGAGGACAACTTGAATCTATGAGGATGAATGAAGGTGACAACATAACCCAGTATAGTACAAGGTTAAAGGAGATTGTCAATCACATCAAAGAAGCAGGTGCAACTATTGAAGAAAAGGATATAACAAGTAAGTTGTTAAGAACCCTTCTACCAGCTACTATTGGTAACCTACATGCATTTGAGCTAAGTAACTTTGATAACAGTGGGTCATTGGTAAATAAAGTGGAATCTACTTTCAGTTCTTTTCATATTGGTGAATCTGATGATTACAATGATAGAATGAGTAAGTACACTGAAGGGGATCATAGTGGAGTGAGTGAGAGATTTCACAAGAACATGGAAAAAGTGCACAAACTATTTGAGGAAATCAAGAAGCAAGAAGAGTTTGAAGCACTATTAGCCAGAAGGCTACCAAGAGGCAAAGATAAGTATAAAGGAAAACTACCTTTGAAATGTTTTAACTATGATAGAATTGGACATATGGCTTCTAACTATCCTGACAGAGAATCAAGTGAAAAGAGAGATTACCGAGATGACAGATAGAAAGATAATCATTATAGAGGACAGCGAGACTTCAAGAGAAGAGATAAAAAGACATGCCTAATAGCTGATGAGGAATCTAATGATGATAAATCAGATGAAACTGATACAAAGGAATTTGTTTATGTGGCTATCAAAGATGGATCGGATGAAGAAAGGTACGAAGAAAAAGCTTTAATATCTCATATAAATACTAATGATTCTTGGATCATAGATAGTGGATGCTCACATCACATGACAGGTGATAAACACAAGTTTGTTATATTAGAAGATTATGATGGAGGCTATGTAAGATTTGGTAATGATACACCATGTCCAGTAAGAGGTAAAGGATCTATAACACTTCTTGAAAATGAAAAATGCAATAATGTTTATTGGGTTGAAGGTTTGAAATACAATTTGTTCAGTGTAGCACAGCTAAACAACACAGGTTACTGAATAGAATTTCAGAAAGGAATTGTCAAAGTTCATGGCAAGCATGGGAAGTTAGCTGCTACCAGGACTCAAACAAAAGGTAACACATTTCACCTTGACTCAACTCAGAATAAGTTTCTATATGCAAAGATAGATGATACCTGGTTATGGCATAAAAGGTTTTGTCATGTAAATTTTGATAATCTGATCAAAATAAGCAAGAAGCACCAAGTAAGAGGTCTACCGAGTCTTGAAAAACCTAAGAATGCCATGTGCCGAGGATTCCAGATGGGAAAGATGACAAGATCAAGCTTTACAAGTAAGTCTTACACTTCTAAGCGAATTTTAGATCTTGTGCATACTGATCTTTGTGGTCATATGAAAGTTCAGAGTTATTATGGTGATAAATATTTCATATTATTTGTGGATGATTACTCAAGGATGATGTCAGTAATGTTTTTAAAAGAAAAATCAGAAGCTTTTCAAATGTTTAAATGGTACAAGGCAAGAGTTGAAAATGAAACAGGAAGACAACTGAAATGTCTTAGATCAAATAGAGGAGGAGAGTTCACCTCTAGTGAGTTCAACTTTTTCTGCAATGATCATGGTATAAAAAGACAAGTCTCTACACCGAGAACTCCACAACAAAATGGAATTGCTGAGAGAAGAAATAGATCTATTGTGGATTGTGCCATAACCTTGATGATTGAAAAGAAAGTATCACAAACATTCTAGAGAGAAGCAATAAGCACAACAATTTACACCCTGAACTGAGTACAACTAAAGAAAGGAACTTTGAAGACACCTTATGAAATCTGGTATGACAAGAAACCTAATGTAAGCTATTTTGAAATCTTTGGAAGTAGATGCTATGTTCACAAAGATGATAGAAATGGCAAGTTTGATCAGAAAAGTGAAGAAGGAACATTTCTAGGTTATTCTTCTAGAAGCAAAGCATTTAAATGTCTGCTCAAATCATCTAACAAAATATTAGAAAGTGCAAATGTGAAAATTGATGAATTTGCAGAAAGAAATGATGGTGGAAATTCCAAGGAACCAGAAGATTATGATGAATTTGTCTATGTTCAATCGAGAAGTCCTACCAAGAAGACTGCTGAAGGAAATGAAGAGAATATCCAGTTACTAAGTGATGAAGAAGATCATATAGAGCCTACCTAGCCTACATTAGTCAAGTATGTCAGAAGGAATCATGCATCAAGTTAGATTATAGGAGATAAGAATGATCCAGTGATGATAAGGAACAAACTAAGACAGAACATATGTTTGATATCTAAATTTGAACCGAGGATAGTGAAAGAGGCATTTAATAGTGAAGATTGAATAAAAGCTATGATAGAAGAGATTGATCAAATCAAGAAGAATGACACATGGACACTAGTCCCAAGACCAAAGGATAAAAATGTAATCGGTACAAAGTGGATTTTTCAGAAAGAAGCTGAATGAAAAAGGTGAGGTCATTTGAAATAAAGCAAGACTAATTTGCAAAGGTTATGCTCAAGAAGAAGGAATTGATTATGGTGAGACTTTTGCACCTGTGGCAAGACTTGAAGGAGTAAGAACATTGTTGGCATATGTTGCTTACAAGAATTTCAAGGTATATCAAATGGATGTCAAATCTGCATTTCTGAATGGTATATTAGAAGAATTTTTTATTGAACAACCTGAATGATTTGTTGAAGGAAAGAATAATGATCAGGTATGTAAATTGAACAAATCTTTATATGGTTTGAAACAAGCACCTAGAGCATGGTATGAGAGATTGCACTCTTATTTGATCAAGATTGGTTTTATAAGAACAAGTGAAAACAATAATATGTACATGAAGAATGATGAAGACAATGGAATACTGATCTCAGCCATATTTGTTGATGATATTATCTTTTGTGGAAATGACTCTCTATGCAAGAACTTTGGAAATGAAATGAGCAAAGAATTTGAGATGTCAGTAATCGGTGAGATAAAGTATTTTATAGATTTATAGATACTGCAAATGAAAGATGAGATTTTCATTACTCAATCCAAGTACATAAAGGAAATCTTGAAGAAATTTGGAATGGAGGATTCAAAACCAGTAAGTACTCCTATGACTACCAACTGTAAACTATCAAAGAATGATGAATCTACATCTGTTGATGAGACACTTTACCGATGCATGATTGGAAAGCTGCAATATGTTGTTCACAGTAGACCAGACATAGCACATGCGGTAGGTATAGTTGCAATATTTTCTGCAGATCCCAAGGAAACACACATGACAACAATCAAGAGAATTTTCATATACTTGAAAGGCACTGAAGATTATGGCTTTGTATATAACAAGAGAAATGATTTTTATTTAAAAGTTTATACTGATGCTGATTGGGTAGGCAACATTGATAAAAGGAAAAGCACAAGCAGAGGAGCTTTCTTTTTAGGAGAAAGACTAGTAAGTTGGCTTAGCAAGAAACAAGGATGTGTTTCACAGTCAACAACAGAAGCTGAATATGTTGCTGCAACATTGAATTGTACCAATATAGCATGGATCAAACAACTATTGGAAGGCATAAATGAGCAAGTTGCCAAGCCAGTAACTATATTTTGTGACAATATTAGTTCCATAAACATTTCAAAGAATCCTATTATGCACTCTAAGGCAAAGCACATCTCTATCAAATATCATTATCTTAGAGAAGAAGTTCAAGAGAAAAAAGTGGTGTTGAAGTATGTTAGCACAAAGGAAAAAATAGCGGATATCTTCACCAAGCCACTGCTAAGGGACACTTTTGAGTATCTCAGAAGTCAATTAGGGGTCCTACCCCTATCTTCCATTCACTGACCGAGTTCGGTGAAAGCATCAATTCTATGACTCTACAGAATATGTTTTAGGAATTGATGTTGATTTACACACTTTAGGAGGTTTTCTAAAGGTGCGCAAGAAACAATACATGGAACAGGAATTGTAGACAAAATGCTTTGACCGAAACTAAGTTGAGACCGAATAGCAAAGGTAATCACTTCACACAAAAAAAATCATGTTTTAGTTCTTTTCTTTTTGGCATTGTTGTCAAAGGGGGAGAAGACTAATGACAGGGGGAGAGCATTTCAACATTTCAGCAATTTGAATCTGAATCATTTAGGTCAAATCAATTGGTTTTGCCATCAATGCCAAAGGGGGAGATTGTTGGCATTATAAAAAGACTAATGACAGGGGGAGAGAATTTCAACATTTCAGCAATCTGAATCCAAATCATTTAGGTCAAATCAATTGGTTTTGTCATCAATACCAAAGGGGGAGATTGTTGGCATTATAATAGACAATGAGAGATTGTTGGCATTCCAATTACAATGAGAGATTGTTGGCATTTCAATAATGATATTGAGAAGGTTGTTGATGATTATGGATATAACTGAATAAGGATGTTTACTGTCTTAATATTATTATTTTGTCATTGATGTCAAGAAATTGATTTTTTGAAACAACATGATGTTGCCATATATTAAGAAGTATGTTTTGAAGAGAGTTAAGATGTCGATAAAAGACATAGAAAGAATGTGATGAATAAGGGGAGGAATAAGTTATTCAATGGGAAACTATTACCAAGTTAGACAATGATGAGATCATGATGTTTAGATTTCTTTTTTATATCCTACATATGCTATTGTTTGTAAGGTTAATACTATACTATGTTACCGAGTAAAGAACCTAGTCGGTAAACCCTAAGGTTATCGCTATCAGTTAATGAAGGTGGAATGTCTACTGAGTTGCAACCGAGTAATAACAAAATGCATTGAATGAATAAAAGCATTATTTAATGAAGGAAGTTGATGAGCTGGTTATGATTAAATGATTGTTACAATGTGTATAAAGGTTGTTAAGGATCTATGGCAATGAAAGATCGGCAGGAAGATCTACAACTCAGATTAAACCGCAATACGCTAGCACAAGTTCCAAGAAATGTATGCAAGTTCCAAGGCGGGGTAAAACGTTTTCAGATCGAAGGATACATTGAACCTGGTCAAGTTTGAAGATTTGATGGCTATGATTCATCATGGGAAATGTGATCAAGGAGATTAAGCGGTTGGCAAATTGTTTATAAATAAGGAACTGTTGATAAACAATGTATGTGGGAAAGTGTATGCACAGGGATGCTACATAGTGATTACCGAGCACAGAAGCTTGAAGACCTGTTTGAGAAACAGAGTATTGAGCCCAACAGAAGGACAAGATAAGTCCTATGACTAGATTATATTGAGAAAATAAGAATCCGCTTTAGCATTTTTAGATGTGAAGTTGGAGATATATTTTATTACTGTTATTTTGCAAAGTGACAAAAAATCTCTTAACTGAGTGGACTTAACAGTCTTATTTGTAAAATCCTCTAGCAAGGTGACATTCTTATTGAGTGTTTGAAATCCTTTAACAAGGTCACTTCTAACAAGGTGAATATCCTAACAAATCTAAGGGAAATCCCTTGACCGGGTCACATCTAGCAATGTGTTTGTAATCTTTAACAGGATTTGTTTTTAACCGAGCATACTCTAGAAGAGTATATTTCTTAGTGGGTCCGAAATCCCACAGTGGTTTTTCCCTATTTGGGTTTCCACGTTAAATCTAGTTTTATATGTTTTGTGATCTTATCTGTTTATGAGTTTGCATGCTTTACAATTTTTTTGATAAGGTTACGGAGGTTGAATCTATTGATTTTATGGAAGATTAAGTTTGTATGATTCACCCCCCCCTCTCATCTTGTTAGCTTGGCATCTGTACTAAAAATTTAGTATCAAAACTATCAGTTTCTAGCAACAACAACATACTCAGCTTTAGTAGTAGATAAAGGAGTACATGACTAATTCTTGTTGATCCATGAAACAAGCTTCTTTCCAAGAAAGAAAGCTCCACCGGATGTGCTCTTCTAGTCATCAACATCTCTAGCCCAATCTGCATCTGGATATGCACATAGTGTAAAGTCATCATCTTTACGATACTATAAACCATATCAGTTGTTCCTTGTAAATACCTGAAAATCCTTTTCACCACACTCTCATGATTCTCTGTAGGATCACTTTGATATCTTGATACAATACAAACTACATTCATTATATCCGGTCTAGTCTATGTCAAATATAACAAACCTCCAATCATAGATTTATACCTTGTAGGATTTACCGAAACCGTTGTATATTTCTTTGTCAATTTCTCAATTGTAACCATAGGAGTACTAACCGGTTTAGAATTTTCCATACCAAATTTCTTCAACAACTCTCTAGCATACTTAGTTTGATAGATGAAAATACTTTTGTCAGTCTAAGTAATTTGCAAACCTAAGAAAAATCTCATCTCCCCAATCATAGACATCTCAAATTCATTCTTTATATGATGAGAGAATTCCATACATAACTTATCCTCACCTCTAAAAATGATATCATCAACAAATACCTCAACAATCAATATGTCATCATCAGTGATCTTATAACAAAAGTTATTGTCAACATTACCTTTAGTGAAACCAAGCTTCAAAAGATATTTATCCAATCTAGCATACCAAGCTTTTACAGCTTGCTTCAATCCATATAAAGTTTTCCTTAACCTGCAAACCATTTCTTTGTCATCTGAAAGTGAAAATCCATTATGTTGCTCAATCTAAACTTCCTCTTCAAGATCTCCATTTAGAAATGCACACTTAACATCAATCTGATAAACCTTGTATTTCTTATGTGTAGCATAAGCAAGAAATAATCTCACAGCTTCAATCCTAGCTACCGGAGAAAAAGTCGCATCATAATAAATTCCTTCCTTTTGAGAATATCCTTTGCATACCAATCTATTCTTGTTCCTCGCAACTTGCCGATCATTAAATTTATTCCTAAGAACCCATTTAGTTCCAATAACATTCTTATTTTTAGGCCGGTGAACTCAAGTCCATGTGTTGTTCTTTTTTATCTAATCTAATTCCTCTTCCATAACTTTCATCCAACATTCATCTTCCCATGCTTCAACTACTGATACCAGTTCAATTTGAGAAATTAAACATACCTCTTCAGTTGCCAACCTTCTTCTTGTCATCACTCCTTTTCTCTTGTTTCCAATGATCTGATCTTCTGAATGATTTAACCTTACATACCTAGGAGCCTTCTAACTTTCTGTTTCTCTTCTTTGATCTTGAGTTACAATTGAGTTTTTGGATATTGCTGGGGTAATTGGTTCAACATTTTGTTCTGGTATAGGTACTACTATTTTAGTTATGATCATTTCTACTTTCGGTTCCCTCTCATAAGTTCTATTTGACCTCTATTTTTCTCATCTAACTTGACATTAGTACTCTCCACAATTCTCTACAATCTTTTGTTATAACATCTATATGATTTGCTTTCATTAGAATAACCAAGAAATATCCCTTCATTACATCTAGGATCAAAATTTCTAATAGAATCATCTCTTTTGAAATAACATTTACTACCAAATATTTTAAAATACTTAATTTTAGGTGTATAACCAAATCATAACTCATAAGGTGTCTTACCGGTGTCTCTTTTGATATGAAATCTATTGAATGTGTACGCCCTCATGCTAATAGCTCTCTCCAATAGATATAAGGCAAATTAGCTTCCATAATCATAGTTCTAGCCACATCCAAGATAGTTATGTTCTTTCTTTCTACAACACCATTTTGTTGAGGTGTTCAGGGTGTAGACAATTGTCTCCTTATCCCATGCTTCTCACAATAACTGTTACATTCATCGAACGTGAATTCACTGTCTTGGTCGAATCTTAAACATTTAATCTTCAACCCTGTCTCTATCTCAATTTTATCTATAAGAGCATTATCCTCATTTTGAATGACCGGTTCCAAAGAATCTTCCTAGATAGCTGAGAATACCCATTCCTTTCCATTGCCGAATCCACTAGCTGAATCTTTTGACAGTTCATCATTAGAATCATCAGTCACACCTTCCTCATCCACATAGTACCATGATTTGTCTTTGTTTCTCCTATAATTTTTCTTGTTCTTATATTCATGGTTAGGCCTATAAGATCATTTAGCTTTCTCCTCAAATCTTTAATTCCTCTTAGGACATCTAGATGCAAAATAACCTATCTTATTACATGCAAAACATTTAAAAGGTGATTTTCTTTCATACTTACTTCCTGCCAGACCTCTAAGTAGTCTTCTAGCAAATAGGGCTTCAAGATACTCAAACTCTTCATCTTCTCTCTTCATATCCTCCAGCTCCTTTGTATATAATGCTTTCCAATCACTCTTGTCGATTTATGATGTAGATGCATGAAAATCAAATTTTGTCTTTGTATCTCCAGAAGGACCAAACTAATTAACAACAGATAACTTTTCAACCAAAGTATCCCTATTAACAGAAGTGTTAGACATTGTTCTTAGCTCATTGATTGTAGTAGCCTTCATCTTGTAAGTCGGTGGAAAAGATCTCAAAACTTTCGGAACAATCTCATCTTCACTCAGAGATCCACCACAACATTGAATTCCCATACTAATTTCATTAACTCTTTCCATAAAAGTAGTAATTATTTCATCTTCCTCCATTTTTAGGTTCTCATATCTCACCCGATTGTTTGGATTTGAAGGCAACTGAGAGAGGGGGGGGGGGTGAAGCAGTTGTCTATTAATTTCATCCCAAATATAACATCCAAACTTAATGCATAATACTGGTAAACCAAACTTTATGTTGGTTGACAGTTTAATAGTTAATTGCAATACCGGTAAAGTTTAATGCATGAAACAAAAAGACAAATAACATACACAACACATAACATAGTTATTTTTACATGGAAACCCTATAAGGGAAAAACTACAGTAGGAAACCTTACCCATAATTAGATGATACTACTATAGATAGTATGTGTGTACAATATGGGGTCTGCACATGCAGAAAGGCCAACTGCCTAGAGGTCACTGCTCAATCACAAAATGAGAGTCACATTGACTACAATTGGATGGTTAAATCCAATGATAATATACTACTCAAAATAGCATCTTCATATGCTGGATTTAGTACCGGTTAAGCTCTGATTGCCTTCTCCAAACCTTCTTTGAATATTCAAATGATGTTTGCATGTATAGCTCTGCTTATATTCTCATATACCTTATTAAACTCCTTTACCACTTTCTTCTCTACATAATCTCATAAATGAGATCTTACATATATACCAAAACCTAAGACCAAATGTGTAGGTCGGCTTACAAATAATATTACAATGAAATTAATTACAAGTGAATCAATATGTGATGCATCATGTCGGTTCAATGCATTTACAATAATAACAAATCATCTCCATAACGTGTCATGCTGATAATGCTTGCCAGTCCATAACCTAGACCTATTTGCCAGTAACAACAAATATATAAACTTGATTAGATCAATGACCAAATCACCAAAACAAAGTGTCCAAACAATGTCTTCGACATAACCAAGTAATCTCCAGAAGATAACAGATCATCCTCAGTGCCAGTGAACAATATAACCTATCGGTGAACCAAATACATGTAAAGTTATGATGCCAAAAGATAACAAGATGAGAGGGGGGGGGGTGAATCATACAAACTCAATCTCGCATAAAATCAATAGATTCAACCTCAGTAACTTATACTTTAGCAATATAACCAAAAACTGCTAAACATGCTAACTCATGAATACATAATCATTATAACACATATAACACCATATTTAACATGGAAACCCAAATAGAGAAAACCACTGTGGGATTTCGGACCCACTAAGAAATATACTCTTCTAGAGTATGCTCGGTTAAAATAAAATCCTGTTAAAGATTACAAACACATTGCTAGATGTGACCCGGTTAAGGGATCTCCATCAGATCTGTTAGGTGTTAATAAGCTCTGAAACCAATTGTTGATACGCCCAATAGTCAACAAGATGAGAGGGAGGGGGGGTGAATCATACAAACTTAATCTTCAATATATTCAATAGATTCAACCTCGATAGCCTTTACTTCTGAATATAACCAAAACTATAAAATATTCAAACTCATGAATAGATAACATCACTACACATATAACACCAGATTTAACATGGAAACCCAAATAGGGAAAAACCACTATGGGATTTTGGACCCACTAAGAAATATACTCCTCTAGAGTATGCTCAGTTAAAAGCAAATCTTGTTAAATATTACAAACACATTGCTAGATGTGACCCGGTTAAGGAATTTCCCTCAGATCTGTTAGAATATTCACTTTGTTAGAAGTGACCTTGTCAAAGAATTTCAAACACTCAACTAGAATGTCACCTTGCTAGAGGATTTACAAATAAGACTGTTAGGTCCACTCGGTTAAGAGATTTCCTGTCACTTACAGAATAAATAATAGTAATAATATATATTCGCAACTTCACATCTAAAATGCTAAAGCAGATTCTATTTGCTCAAAAACAATCAAATCATAAGACTTATCTAGTCTTCTGTTGGGCTTCACAATCTATTCTTCAATCAGATCTTCAAGCTTTAGTGCTCGTTAATCTCTTCTGTAGCATCACTATGCATAAATTTTCCCGCATGCATTGTTCATCAACAATTCCTTATTTATAAACAATGTATAACCTCTTAATCTCCTTGATCACATTTCCCATGATCAATCTTAGCCATTAGATCTTCAAACTTGACTAGGTCCATTGTATCCTTCGATCTAAAAAATGTTTTACCTCACCTTGGAACTTGTATATCTTCCTTGGAACTTGTGCTAGGTAATTGCGGTTCAATCTGTGTTGTAGATCTAGCTCTTGATTTTTCAAGGTCGTAGATCCTTAGCAAAATTATTGCACGACATACCAATCATCTAATCATCTCCAGCTCATCGACATCCTTCATTAAATGTTGTATCCATTCATTTAATGCATTCTGTTACAACTTGATTGTTACTTGGTAAATACTGAACTTCACTCGATAGATATTCTGCCTTCTTTAACCAATATCAATAACCTTAGGGTTTACCGACTAGGTTTTTTGCTCGGTGATCAAAGTGCAGTATTAAAATTACAATAAGCAACATATGTAGGATATTACAACAATCAAAACAACATGATCTCATCATTGTCTAACTCGGTAATAGTTTCCCATTGAATAACTTATTCCTTACCTCCCATTATCATATTCTTTCTATGTCACTTATCGACATCTTAATTCTCATCAAAACATACTTCTTAAGCTATGGAAACATCATACTGAATCAGAAAATCAATTTCTTGACATCAATGACAAAACAATATTATTAAGATAGTAAACATCCTTCTTCAGTTATATCAATAATCTCCAACAACCTTCTCAATATCCTTAATGAAATGCCAACAATCTCTCATTGCAATTGAAATGCCAACAATCACCCCCTTTGGCATTGATGGCAATACCAATGTTAAATGGCAATACCAACATGATTCATTTAAATTGATTTGGATTCAGATTGCTATATAGACTTCTCTTGTTATCCTTGACCTGTAGACTTCTTCTGAAAGTCTTCTCCCCCTGTCATTATTCTTCTTCTTCTTCATCAAAATTAAAAGAACTAATTCATGATTTCTTCCTCTGAGATGTAATGACTTGTTTTAAAATATAAATAGATGTATCATTTCAGTCTCGGTCAGAGTAACATGTCTTCAATTGTTGTTTCATGCACAACTTTAGATGACCTCCTAAAGTGTAAATCAACATCAACTCACAAATAATATTCTGTAGAGTCATCAAATTGATTCTTTCACCGAACTCTGTCAATGAGTAGAGGATAGGGGTAGGACCCCTAACTTGATTCTAAGATACTCAAAAGTGTCCCTTGGCAATGGCTTTGTGAAGATGTCTGCAATTTGTTCCTTTGTGTTAACATATTCCAGCACAACTTTCTTTTCTTGAACTTCTTCTCTAAGATAATGATACTTTATAGATATATGCTTTGTCTTAGAGTGCATTACTAGATTCTTTGAAATGTTAATGGCAGTAGTATTATCATAGAATATAGTTACTTGCTTCGTAACTTTTTCATTTATACCTTCCAACAGTTGTTTGATCCATGCTATATTTGTGCAATTCAATGCTACAGCAACATATTTAGCTTCAACTGTTGACTATGAAATGCATCCTTGTTTCTTGCTAAGCCAACTTACTAGTCTTTCTCCCAAGAAGAAATCTCTGCCACTTGTGCTTTTCCTATCATCAATGTTTCCTGCCCAGTCAACATCAGTAAAAATTTTGAGATCAAAACTATTTCTCTTTTTATATACTAAGCCATAGTCTTCAGTGCCTCTTAGGTATCTAAAAATTCTCTTGATTGTTGTCATATGGGTTTCTTGGGGATCTATAGAGAATCTTGCAACAATACCTACTACATGTACTATATCCGGTCTGCTATGTACAACATATTGCAACTTTCCAATCATAGATTGGTAAAGTGTCTCATTGATAGATGCAGATTCATCATTCTTTGATAGTTTATGGTTGGTAGTCATAGGAGTACTTACAGGTTTAGAATCCTCCATTCCAAATTTCTTCAAGATTTCCTTTATGTACTTGGATTGAGTAATGAAAATCTCACCTTTCATTTGTAGTATTTGTAAACCTATAAAATACTTTATCTCACCGATTAATGACATCTCAAATTCTTTGCACATTTCATTTCCAAAGTTCTTTCATAAGGAGTCATTACCACAGAAAATAATATGATCAACAAATATGGCTGAAATCAGTATTCTATTGTCCTCATCATTCTTAATGTACATATTGTTGTTTTCACTTGTCCTTATAAAACCAATCTTGATCAAGTAAGAGTGCAGTCTTTCCTACCATGCTCTAGGTTCTTGTTTCAGACCATATAAAGCTTTGTTCAATTTACATACTTGATCTTTATTCTTGTCTTCAACAAATCCTTAAGGTTGTTCTATATAAACTTCTTCTTCTAGTATACCATTCAAAAATGCAGATTTGACATCCATTTGATATACCTTGAAATTTTTGTAAGCAACATATGTCAACAATGTTCTTACTCCTTCAAGTCTAGCAATAGGTGCAAAGGTCTCTCCATAATCTATTCCTTCTTCTTGAGCATATCCTTTGCAAACTAGTCTTGCTTTATTCTAAATGACCTCACCTTTTTCATTTAGCTTGTTTCTGAAAAATCCACTTTGTATCGATTACATTTTGTCCTTCAGTCTTGGGACCAGTGTCCATGTGTCATTCTTCTTGATTTGATCAATCTCTTCTGTCATAGCATTTACTCAATCCTCATTGTTAAATGCCTCTTTTACTATTCTCAGTTCAAAGTCAGATATCAGACATGTGTTCTATCTCAGTTTGTTCCTTGTCATCATTGGATCATCCTTATCTCCTATAATCTGACTTGATGCATAATGTCTTCTGACATATTTGGCTAATTTAGGCTCGGTAGGCTCTGTATGATCTTCTTCATCACTTGGTAACTGGATAATTTCTTCATTTTCTTCAACAGCTTTCTCAATAGGACTTCTCGGTTGAACATAAACAAATTCTCCATAATCTTCTAGTTCTTTGGAATTTTCTTCATCATTTCTTTCTGCAAATTCATCAATTTTCACATTTGCACTTTCTACTATTTTGTTAGATGATTTGATCAGACATTTAAATGCTTTACTTCTAGAAGAATAACCTAGAAATGTTCCTTCTTCACTTTTCTGATCAAACTTTCCATTTCTGTCATCTTTGTGAACATAACATCTACTTCCAAAGATTTTAAAATAACTTACATTAGGTTTCTTGTCATACCAGATTTCATACGGTGTCTTCATAGTTCCTTATTTCAGTTGTACTCGGTTCAAGGTGTAAACAACAGTGCTTATTACTTCTCTCCAAAAATTTTGTGACACTTTCTTTTCAATCATCAAAGTTCTGACACAATCTACAATAGATCTATTGCTTCTCTTAGCTATCCCATTTTGCTGTGGAGTTCTCGATGCAGACACTTGTCTCTTTATACCATGATCATTGCAGAATAAGTTAAATTCATCAAAAGTAAACTCACCTCCTCTATCAGATCTAAGACATTTCAGTTGTCTTCCTATTTCATTTTCAACTCTTGCCTTGTACCACTTGAACATTTGAAAAGCTTCTGATTTTTCTTTCAAAAACATAACTAACATCATCCTTGAGTAATCATCCACAAATAATATGAAATATTTATCACCATAATAACTTTGAACTTTCATGGGACCACAAAGATTAGTGTGCACAAGATATAAAATTCCTTTAGAAGTGGAGGGCTTACTTGTAAAGCTTGATCTTGTCATCTTACCCATTTGGCATCCTCAGCACATAGCATTCTCAAGTTTTTCCAAACTCAGTAGACCTCTTACTCGATGCTTCTTACTTATTTTGATCAGATTATCAAAATTTACATGACAAAACCTTTTATGCCATAATCAGGTATCTTCTATTTTTGTATAAATACATTTGTTCCAAGTGGAGTCAAGATGAAATGTATTACCTCTTGTTTGTGTCCCGGTAGCAACTAACTTTCCATGCTTGTCATGAACTTTGACAGTTCCCTTCTGAAATTCTATTCAGTATCCTATATTGTTTAGTTGTGCTACACTCAACAAATTGTATTTTAAACCTTCAACCCAGTATACATCATCACATTTAGCATTTTCAAGAAGTGTGATAGAACCTTTACCTTTTACCGGACATGGTGCATCATTACCAAATCTTACATAGCCTCCATCATAATCTTCTAATTTAACAAACTTGTGTTTATCACCTATCATATGATGTGAGCATCCACTATCTATGATCCAAGAATCATTATTATTTATGTGAGATATTAGGGATTTTTCTTCATACCTTTCTTCATCTGATCCATCTTTAATAGCCACATAAACAACTTCCTCTATATCAGTTTCATCTAATTTATCATCGTTGGATTCTTCATTAGCTACAAAGCATGTCTTTCTATCTCTTCTTCTGAAGTCTCGGTGTCCTCTGTAGTGATTTTCTTTCTGTATATCTTCTTGGTAATCTCTCTTTTCACTAGATTCTTTCTCAGGGCAGTTAGAAGCCATATGTCCTATTTTATCACAATTGAAACATTTCAAAGGTAGCTTTCCTTTATACTTACCTTTGCCTCTTGGTAACCTTCTAGCCAATAGTGCTTCAAACTCTTCCTACTTTTTGATTTCCTCATACAGTTTGTGTACTTCTTCCATGTTCTTATGAAATCTTTCACTTGCTCCATTATGATTTCCTTCAGTATACTTACGCATTCTATCATTGTAATCATTAGATTCACCAAGATGAAAAGAAATCAATGCAGATTCTACTTTATTTACCAAAGACCCATTGTTATCAAAATTACTTAACTCAAATGCATGTAGCTTACCAATAGTAGCATCCAAAGAAACTGGCCTATTTGGTACAGACCTTAGTTCATTGATTGTAGAGACTCGAATGGCATAAGTAGGTAGAAGTGTTCTAAGCAACTTACTTGTTACATCCTTTTCTTCAATAGTTCCTCCTGCTCCTTTGATTTGATTGACAATCTCATTTAGCCTTGTACTGTATTGGGTTATGTTCTCACCCTCATTCATTCTCATGGATTCAAGTTGTCCTCTTAAACTATCTACTTTTTCTCTTTGTACATGTTCATCACCGCCATACACAAATATGATCTTGGTCCACATTGCTTTTGCATCATTACAGCCTTCTAGATCATTAAACTCTGAGTCGGTCAATGCTGATGTTATTTCAATCATAGCTTGAATATGTTCTTGCTTAGCCTTTATCTCTTCCAAGGTCATTGGGTTGGTGCTTGGTTGTATGTAATCATTCTCCAAATAATATGTTACATATTCTCCAATTCCTGATAAATGCAGCTTCATCCTTTTCTGCCATGTGGAGAAACTTGACTTGTTCAGCTTTGGTGCATTCCTTTTATACATCTTCAAATCTTTGCCTCAAGTACCTTCAAACTTTCCTTCTAGAGTCCAAAGCTCTGATACCAATTTTAAATTTCTGATGCCAAAAGCTAACAAGATGAGAGGGGGGGGGGGTGAATCATACAAACTTAATCTCCCATAAAATCAACAGATTCAACCTTGGTAACTTATACTTCAGCAATATAACTAAAAATTGCTAAACATGTTAACTCATGAAGACATAATCATCATAACACATATAACACCAGATTTAACGTGGAAACCCAAATAGGGAAAACCACTATGGGATTTCAGACCCACTAGGAAATATACTCTTCTAGAGTATGCTCAGTTAAAAGCAAATCCTATTAAATATTACAAACACATTGCTAGATGTGACCCGGTTAAGGGATTTCCATCAGATCTGTTAGGATCTTCACTTTGTTAGAAGTGACCTTGTTAAAGGATTTCAAACACTCAACTAGAATGTTACCTTGCTAGAGGGTTTACAAATAAGACTGTTAGGTCCACTTGGTTAATAGATTTTCTGTCACTTACAAAATAATAGTAATAAAAATATATCTGCAACTTCACATCTAAAATGCTAAAGCAGATTCTATTTTCTTAAAACAATCTTGTCATGGGACTTATCTTGTCCCTCTGCTGGGCTCCCTACTCTATTATTCAAACAGGTCTTCAAGATTCTATGCTCGGTAATCACTATGTAGCATCCCTGTGCTTACACTTGCTCGCATGCATTGTTTATCAACAATTCCTTAGTTATAAGCAATTTGCTAACTGCTGAATCTCCTTGATCACATTTCCCATGATCAATCATAGCCATTAGATTATCAATCTTGACTAGGTTCAATATATCCTTCGATCTGAAAAATGTTTTACCTCACCTTGGAACTTGCATTCCATTCTTAGAACTTGTGCTAGGTTAAGCGGTTTAATCTGTGTTGTAGATCTAGCTCTTGAATTTTCAAAACCGTAGATCCTTAACAAATTTCTTGCATGTCATACCAATCATTTATAAATCTCCAGCTCATCAACATCTTTCATTAAATAATTCTTTTATCCATCTAATGCGATCTGTCATAACTCAGTTTTGACTCAATGAATACCAAACTTCACTCGGTAGATAGTCTCTCTTCATTAACTGATGTCGATAACCTTAGGGTTTACTGACTAGGTTCTTTACTTAGTGACATACTATAGTATTAACCTTATAATCAACAACATATGTCAGATATAAAAACAATCTAAACATCATGATCTCATCATTGTCTAACTCGATAATAGTTGCCAATTGTATAACTTATTTCTCCCCTTATTCATCACATTCTTTTTGTGCTTTTTACCGACATCTTAATTCTCTTCAAATCAATCTTCTCAAGATATGGCAACATCATACTGAATCAAAATATCAATTTCTTGACATCGATGACAAAATAATGTTATAAAGATAATTATCATCCTTCTTCAGTTATATCAATAATCTTCTTCTATTGAAATGCCAACAATACAGGTGGTTGTGCATAATTCACCGAACATGCCAGTGAACATAACCAAAGATCTCCAAGTGCTAATAGGTGTTGACAAGTGTTGACATCAATGACAAAAATAATGCAACACATCCAAAATACCAATAATCTCCCCCTTTGGCATTGATGGCAACATAAGATGGAAAAACCATCTAAGTGCCAAATCAGAAATGCCAAAAACTAAAAATGAACAATCTCCCAAAGAGATCATTAACCAAAAATCAAAATATAGATACAAAGAGTAACTATCTCTCTCGAATGAATAATCTCTCCCCAAAAGATAATGTGTTTTTCCATAGATGTCTCTCCCCATTTGACATCAAATGCCAAAGCAATACAAAAACCACATAAAATAGTTCATAGAACTTATTACAAAATACCAACTACTCCCCCTGAGAAGTAGCTCTCCACATCAAAGCCAAAAAAAAAGATTTCTCTGTTAATTCTATCAATTTGATGCCAAGCATCAACTATCTAAGTCTCTACCGGTGAGGGCATAACTCCAAGCTACTCTCTGAGATATTCAAAAGTTTCCTTGGGCAAAGGCTTAGTAAAAATATGTTTAGTTTTAGAGTGAAATATTGGATTCTTAGATATATCAATTGCTGCCATGTTATCAAAGTAAATGGTTATAGGTTCTTTACATTTTACCTTTATGTCCTTCAACATTTACTCAATCCATAATACTTGTGTACAATTAGTTGTTGTTGCAACATATTCTGATTCTGCTGTTGATAAAGATGTATAACTCTGTTTCTTGCTCAACCATGAAATTACTCTGCTACCAAGAAAAAATGCTCCGCTGGTGGTGCTTTTTCTATTATCTACATCTCCTACCCAATTAGCATCTATGTATGCACATAAATAAAAATTTTCATCTTTAGGATACCATAAACCAAGACTTGTTGTGCCTTGTAGATACCGGAAAATCATTTTCACTGTTGATTCATGATTTTCTTTAAGATTACTTTGAAATCTTGAAATAATACATACTGCATTCATAATATCAGGTCTTGTTTGTGTCAAATACAATAAACCTCCTATCATAGACTTGTATCTTGTCAGATTAATAGGTGTTGATTCATCCTTCAAAGATAGGTTATCAGTTGTAGTTATAAGTGTACTTACCGGTTTAAAGTTTTCCATGCCAAATTTCTTAAGTAATTCCTTCAAGTACTTTAATTGATTTATGAATATAACTTTATCAGTCTACAAAATCTGCAATCTTAAAAAGAATTTTATCTCTCCAATCATAGAGATTTCAAATTCTTCTTGCATCTTATTAGAAAAGTCTTTACACAATCCATCTTCTCCTCCAAAAATGATATCATCAACAAAAATTTCAATAACCAAGATGTGATCCTTAGTTACTTTGAAATATAATTTGTTGTCAGCATTACCTTTTGTTTAACCAAGCTTCAAAAGATATTTGTCCAATCTAGCATACCAAGCTCTAGGAGCTTTCTTTAATCCATATAAAGTTCTCCTTAACCTGCAAACCATATCTTTGTCATCTGTCAAATAAAATCCATCTGATTGTTCAATGTAAACTTCCTCTTCAAGATCACCATTTAGAAATGCACATTTAACATCCATTTGATATACTTTAAGATCTTGTGTGTTGCAAAAGCTAAGAATAGTCTAACTACCTTAGTTCTAGCTACTGGTGCAAAGGTTTCATTATAATCAATTCCTTCCTTCTGTGAATATCCCTTACACACTAATCTTGCTTTGTTTTTTATTACCTTACCATCTTCATTAAGTTTATTTCTGAATACCCATTTAGTTCTAATTACATTTTTTTCTTTAGGCCAGGGAACTAATGTTCATGCGTTATTCTTTTCAATTTGTTTCAATTCATCTTCCATAGCTTTAATCCAATGTTTATCTTCACATGCCTCAATAACTGATGTAGGTTCAATCTGAGAAATTAGACATACCTCTTCATTTTCTAGTCTTCCTCTATTCATAACACCTTGATACTTATTCCCGATTATCTAACTTTCAGAGTGATTCAGTCTTACATACCTGGGTGTATTCACTTACTGTTGTTCTTCAGTCACTATGGAATTCTCAGATGATGTCAGTATGACTAGATCAACATTCTATATCAGTGTACTTATTGTAGGTTCATTTGTGATAATCTCTATTGCCAGTTCAGAGTCCATTAACCTTGAATTACTTCTAAATTGTTCATGAATCTTCACATTTGCGCTTTCAACAATTTTCTGCAATCTCTTTTTAAAACATCTATATGCCTTGCTCTTAGATGAATAACCAAGAAACATTCCTTCATCAGTTTTAGGATCAAATTTTCCAATATAATCATCTCTCCTAATATAACATTTTCTTCCAAATATTTTGAAATATTTAAGAGTAGGAGTATTACCAACCCATAGTTCATGAGGGGTCTTACCGATTTCACCTTTGATGTGAACTTTGTTGAATGTATAAGCAACTGTATTCATTGCTTCTCTCCAATATACATGAGGTAGGTTTTCTTCTAATATCATGCTTCTAGCTGCATCCAAAATAGTTTTGTTCTTTCTTTCCACAACTCCATTCTACTGGGATGTCCGAGGTGCTAAAAATTGTCTTCTAATTCCATTCACTTCACAGAATGTATTAAATTCCTTAGATGTGAATTCACCTCCTTGATCTGATCTCAAACATTTGATTTTCTTACCAGTTTCATTCTCTACCATGACCTTGAATAGTTTGAATTTCCCAAAAGCTTCTAATTTCTCCTTGAGAAAAGTAACCCAACACATTCTAGAATAATCATCAATGATTAGCATAAAATATCTATCTTCTTATAAACTTCTAGTTCTTGTTGGACCACATAAATTAGTATGAATTAAGTCAAGAACATTATTTGATTTTTTTGGAATACTCTTGAAAGTTTCTCTAACATGCTTTCCAAATTGACATTCCTTACATATTGGATTGTGAGGTTTAACAATCTTCGGTAAATCCCTTACTACCTTAGTTGTACTGACTTTCCCAATTCAATCAAAGTTTACATGACAAAGTCTCTTATGCCATAACTAACTTTCATCAATATGTGCAATCAAACATGTCTTCTCATTGTTATTCAAATGAAAGATATTACCTCTAGTATGATTACTAGTTGCAATTTTCAAACCAATTCTATTCATGATTTTGCATTTACCATTCTTGAATTGTAACTAGAATCCCTTTTCAATTAATTGACCAACACTCAAAAGATTATGCTTCAAACCTTCAACATAGTAAACATTATCAGTATTGTGCTTACAATTAAAAGATATAGTGCCTTTTCCTTTGATCAAAAAAGCTTTATCATCCCCAAATCTTACTAGACCTCCATTATATTCCTAAAAAGTTAAGAATCTAGACAAGGATAGGGCCATGTTGGACAAGCGAGTGCTTAGGGTAGAGATGAGGAGGAGGATGAGCTGCTAGTGCTATGAGAGAATGCACCAGGATAAGCTGATGAGATTGAGGATCGACAGAGTGACGTAACTCGATTGAGGCGAAAACTAGCAGAGATACATGCAAATCTCAATCCAACCAAGACCCTGAGCTAGAGATGAGATCAGGTCACATCAACTAGGAGGTGATGCTAGCGACTGGCTAAAGACTACCTATAGTGGTTGGAAAAGTGATCAGCAGATACCTTTGTTTGGACAAGGTGACACGAGGCATGTCTATTGGTTGTGGATGAACACTAGAGACATTGGTGACAGAGCATACCAGATATGCATGGGGTCCATGTGTCTTGGCATATTTGTATCATGAGTTGTATCCGTTCATGTATCTTGGTGGGTGTGGATTAGGATGTGGGGTGATGCTGCTATAGGTGTGGTCTTATGAGAACATTGCAGTCATGAGGCCTATTCATTTTAGAGAGAGAGGACATGGAAATTATTTTGCACATTTCTACAACATGATCACTTCCCAACCACAAATTGGGAAGGTGGACTACTGGAGATGGGTGATGGACGATATAGATAATATCATATGGAGACCCTATCTAGATTGTGAGGAGTGGGAGGAGGATGACATAGAGCTACCCTATGGATTCAAGAGTATGTACTTGATCAGGCGGACACCATATATCTTGGACAAACATTTGATTGATAGGATGTGTAGGCAGTTTAGACAACAAAAGAGGATGCATCAAGGATCAGGGGATTTTTCTCAGACAGTATGAGAGTAGTCTCACTGGGGGGAAATTTTGTCTTATGATGTTGTGGTGACATAGTTTGAACAGCTAGTTCCGATGCCTTGGGATCTACACAGGGATGTTGCAGATGCAGGTATAGATGCAGAGTATGATACATATTTTGTAGCACATCTAGTGCCAAGATTGATAGATCCTGATGAGCTTGTGGGGGCAGAGGATGATGATGATGATGATAGTGATGATGACAAGGTTTGATGGAGATGGAGGAGGTAGAGGAGAGGGGTATCTAGAAGGGTGGTGAGGGGCAGAGGTGGATAGAGGGAAGCTAGGGAGAGAGATGGGGAGAGATAGGAGCTAGAGGTAGGGAGACCATTGAGATCACCTAGGGACAAAGGAGGACAGGTGTTACAGGTTGGTGCTTAGGGACAAGGATAGGGCCATGCTGGACAAGAGGGTGCTTAGGGTGGAGATGAGGAGGAGGATGAGCTTCTAGTGCTATGAGAGATTGCACCAAGACAAGCCGATGAGATTGAGGATGGACGGAGAGACATAACTCGATTGAGGCAACAACTAGCAAAGATATAAAGGGAGAGAGATCAGGCCATTCAGCGATAGGCTAAGGCTAAGGAGACACTGAGGGAAGGTAGGAGAGAAACAAAGGACACATGGGTTGGCTATGCATATGTCCTCCGAGCAGGGGAGGAGATAGCCTACTAGAGAGATATATATTATGCAACCATACCTCCAGAGCTGAGGGCTAGTAGTTTCAAGAGAGCATCCTGGACTACTACCATAGGAGGATGGGATAGTCAGTAGGCATCTAGTGGAGGATTTATGGGTCCACCCATACTATCAGAGAAGAGAGACAGAGGGGGTGATCATGGAGCAGGACCATCGAGGGCTCAGACTCCTTCGAGAACAACTGGCTCCAAGGGAGGGTCTTCATCATAGCTCTCTTGTATCCATTTTATATCAGCTTTTTGTGCTATGACATAGACACCTTTGGGTGATTTTGTAGCCATATATGATATTAACATCATTATATCATGACACTGATTATTTTTTGATATATATATGAGATGACTTATTCATTGCGACCACTATATGCATATGTATTATGTGATGGTTCTATATTGTTGATGCAGTTTATGATGATATGCAATAGATTTTTATTCTTTTCTATTTTTATAATGAGAATGCAAACGTGGATGTACTATATGTAGATGAATAATATGATAATGATATGATAAGAATGCATGATAATGATATAATATGATTATTTACATGATAAAAATGCATGATTTAATATGATATACTAATCAGTGGTGTGTGTAGGATGTGATGGAATTATGATATCTATATGTGTGTATGAAATGAGATATGCTAACATGTGATGATGTAGATGCAAACTACATGAAATACAGATATTTTTGGCATGTCATTATACTTAGTCATGTAATAGTGGGCTACATGGACTCAAGGAAGGACGATGGAGGTCAACCAAGAAAGGGAGATGGAAGATAGAAGATATGGAAGTGAAAGAGCTTCTTGTGCTTTATCATCATTGATGTTTATTAGGGAAAATAGGTTATGACAATCCAGGTATAGGTTTGACCTAGAAAGTCATTATACCCATTTGCATGGAGATCAAACAGTCGCAAACCAAGAATGCCCTAGTTCACACTAGATTCATAGTCTCCTCATATCCTTGGACAAGTCATAGCATTACTAAGAGACAATCCATAGACAATAAAATATAGTAGGTGAATCATATCCTATTCTCACCTTTCTATTCAAAGACATCATGTAGATAGAGTTTCTAAGTAGAGACATCCTAGAAAAGCTAAAAGACATGTCACCAAAAGTAAAAAAAAAAAAAAAAAAACAAGACTTGACACCAACACAATGAAATCTTCAAGTGATTTTTGTTTCTTGCCACATATGTTAACATGTTTGATTTGGTCACAATATTGTCACCCTGATAAAGGACAGTTGATGCTAAAAACCATGTTGTTGCCAAAGTGTGTTGAGAGATTTTATTTGTTGAAAGCCCATTGTTTCTTTTATCTCATCTGAATATGACTGAATCCATGAAAATGATACTTTATTGCGAAGAAGAATGAAACTTTATTGCGGATTGGCGATGCAAATGATCTTTTTATTATGGATTGTGCATGAAAAGGAGGAATGAAGAAATGATTCTCCTCAAAACATGTGATGCTCAGGGTACCACTTCCATCACTAGATTTAGGATTTTGCCCTAGTTATAGATTGGAACTGATTTATGATGGATGTAAAGGGTGAAAAGACAGGTTTATTATGAATGACTAACCAATCTTAGGTAGATCAATAACAAGCCATGATGGGAATGGGTAATTTTATTATGGATGGATAGGCTATGACTGTGTGCAAGGTGAAAGGATAAGATTGAATCTTGAAGGAGGGAGAAGCAATGTCTCTACACATGGTGCTAGTAATCCGGTTTTCACCATGGTACTTTCCCAGAGTGCCACCGAACTAGTTTTCACCATTGCACAAATTTATTTATGTTTACTTTTTTTTTTGCAATTTTTGTGTCACAAGGAGCCTGTTTTCCAGGTTTTCACTAAGTAACGATTTTTCTTATTTTTATGATTTTTCTGTATTTTTGATATTTTTTATTTTATTTTGTATTTTTAAATTAGGATATCTCAAAGATTTATGTGTAAAACCTATGAAGGTGCATGTTCTTGATAGGATCTTCCAAGGGTTCTCCTTCTAGTGTCGAAAGTTAGTATGCACCTGATCCATAGACTGCTTTGATGACATAAGGATCAAGCCAATTTGGTTTGAACTTTCCTTTCTTTTCTTGGTCCTGTTGATTCTTGGGGTTCTCTCTCAGCACTAGGTCACCTACCAGAAATTTATGAGGCTTAACCTTATGATTGTAGTTGCGACTAATTCTTTGTTGATAAGCCTTAAGATGATTAAAATCAGTTTGTCATCATTCATCCAATAGTTCTAGTTCTTGTAAGTGAGAGACCCTATAGTCTTCATCACCGATTATGTCATGCAAAGAGAATTGCAAAGATGATAACTCAACCTCAATAAGAAAGATAGCTTCAACATCATAGACAAGTGAATAAGGTGTAGCTCTTGTAGGGGTACGAACACTAGTGCGCTAGGCCCAAAGTGTGGGATTAAGTTGGATGTACCAATTTCGGCCAGTGTCATTGACTGTCTTTTTGAGGATTTTAGGAACGGTTTTATTAGATGCCTCATCTTGACCATTATCATGGGGGTAGTATTGAGTGGAGAAGCGATGGTTAATGTGGAAACGATCACAAATCTCATGAACATCTTGGTTCTTGAAGGGACATCCATCATCTATGAGGATTGAAAGAGGGACACCATAGCGATAGATGATTTAATTAAGGATAAATATAGCAATCTTTTTTCCAATGACTTGAGTGAGAGGAAGACTTAAATCCATTTTATAAAATATTTTGTGGTGGTGATAATGAATTTATGGCCATTGGAAGGAGGGTGAATCTTACCTATGAGATCAAGTCCCCACTAACAAAAAGGCCAAAGAGTCGCAATTGGTTGTAGTTCTTGAGCTGGTGCATGAATAAGGTCTCCATGGATCTAACATTGCTTACATATCTTGACAAACTGATATGAATCTTTTTCCATACTGATCTAGTAGTATCTAGTCCTATTAAGTTTCTTGGCTAAGATCAAACCACTAGAATGGGAACCACATATACCTTCATGTACCTCTCGTAATGCAATCTAAGCTTCATCCCTTTCTAAACATCTAAGAAGACTGCCATCTAGACCTCGACGGTAAAGGGTATCGGCTAAAATGACATACCGGGAAGATTGGTGGATGAAAGTACAATGATGTTTGTTGGATTAGTCAAGAGGAAGGGTACTATTGTGAAGGTATGTAAAAATGGGACTATAGCAAGGGGAATCGAGACCAATGACACATACCATCTCAGTAGGCATAATCTCATATGAGGGGACCAAAATGTTGTCCACCAAGAACTCATAGCAGGTTTCATTTTGTAGTAGATCAAACATTGAAGCAATAGTAGCCATGGCATCTGCAGCTCGAATGTTTTCTCTTAGTATCTTCTCAAAGATTATCTTCATGAAGTATTGTTTGAAATCATCTACCATTTGCTTGTAAGGTAGCAATTTTTCATCTTTTTTTTGGTAGTCATCATTTGCCTGATGAATTACGAGTTGAGAGTCCCCAAAAACATGAAGTTCCTCAATCTTCCACTGAGCCGCAATTCATAATCCTGTTGTTAATGCCTCATATTCTGCTATGTTATTAGTGCATGGAAATGATAGTTGATATGATTTAGGAATGGAATCCCCTTGAGGTGTGAAAAAGAGGATGCCAAATCCTATACCATGTTGCGTGTATGAGCCATCAAAGTATAGTTGCCAAGGCTTTCTGTGTGATATTGTCAGAATGGATTCATCTCAAAAATTTGAAGTTATTGGAGTATCATCAACCATGGGTGCATCAGCCAACTGATACGCAATATCCTATCCTTTAATTTCTTTTCTATCTACATATTTAATGTCGAATTCACTCAAGATCATAACCAATTTAGCTAGTCTTCCAATGAGTGTTTCCTTATTGAGAATGTATTTCAATGGATCTATCCTTGCAACAAGCTTAGTTTTATGAGTTAGCATGTAATGTCATAATTTTTGATGCAACCATAACTGGTAAAAACCCTCAAAAGAGTCAACTGACTTATGCAGCAAGAGAGACACAACGAAAGCAATAAGAAAATATAACAATTTCACATAAACATATTAGATTCCAGCCTTAGACCTTCCGGCAATCATCTAGAAAATCTTCATATTATCATCAAAGAACATTCGGTAGTTAACCAGTTACATGCAGGCTTCAAGCCAAATACAATCCAACAGGGACTCTAAGAATCAAGTAGATCACAACATGCGAATCTCAATCCTTATTCTTAATTTTACTTCCTCTACCCTTACAAATGTTACATAAAATCAATTTAATACCCACCATAATATATCTGGGTTGGCCTCAAAAGATTAAATTCACCAATGCAGTAAAATGAAATGTGTAACTAGGTTGGCCCTAAGATTTAAGAAATCTTTCCAAAAAATAACAACCAAGTGATGCAGTTCAGTAGGAAGGTCAACCACACACCAAATAACATTGGACAAGACCCAAGATTGATCCATGTGCTAATAATAATACTGGTAATGAAGGAAAACCAACTAGTAAGCATAAGAACTATCTTGGGAACCCAGAAACAACAAACCAAAAGCAATAACTAACTAAAGAAGAACCCAAATAAACTAGAAATCTGGAATCCTTATGAAACCGCTAGGAAACTGTAAAAAAGATCTACCATGAAAAATAAGCAATGACCAGTACACATTGGTAAGAATACTGAAAATGCACAAAAAACTAAACAAGAACAAAACTGAAAGGAAATATTTTTGGTTGATGCAAGATTGTTGATCGACCAGGGATGCTCCTACATCAGACAACCTAGGTAGGAAAAGATGTTCCATGAGAGGCAACTCATTAACATCTAAAAAGATTCGAAATGAATATCCCATGCTCATTTCTGATCCAAACATCTTCTTTATCTGCCAATCTCTACTCTATCTCTCCCGATGCTTCAACCGACTTCTCTAACCTATGATTCTCTTTGTTTCTCTTTCTTTTCTTTAAATCTACACATTACCTTTGTTTCTACAATTCTGATTTGGTTTTGCCACAAGACCTTATCTGGTTTGTTACCATCAGCTCCTTGTCATCCGGTTCCATTTGTCCATTAGACTCATTTGTCAGATCCTTCTACCAATTCATGTCACCCTCTAGTATAATCTCTGTAGCTGGTTCTATTAGATCTTTCTTCAAAACCTCTGGTATGACCTCTGCAACTTGTTCTATCAAACCTTCTGGTATAACCCCTACCACTAGTTCCTTCAAACCTTTCGATATAACCTCTGCCACTTGTTTCCTACAACTTTTCTCAAGACTCAAATTCTTCACCTCCTTCCCTTTCTCCTTCAAAGAAATCAATGTGAACTTATGCCCATCCTTTTCAATAGTAACTAGGTTTCTTCTATAGTCATAACTAGCTCCTCTATCATACTGCCAAGATTTTCCCAACAAGACATGACAAACTTTTATTAACACAATATCGCATAAAACTTCATCTCTGAAATGTCCAATATTGAAACTCACCCAACATTGCTCCTTTATCTCTATCTGCTAATCATCTTGTAACAAACTTACCTCATAAGGATAAGGATGCTCAAGCCTCTTCAACCCAAGATTCTAAACCATCTCCTTAGATACTAAATTATCAGTACTTCCACTATCTACAATGACCTTGCAACACTTACCACTTGATTTGCATACCGTCTAAAAAAGACTCTTCCTTTGAGTAGATCTGGTATCCTTTCTTTTGAACATAAAGAATTTTCCTTTCTCTGGTGCATAGTCAGATCTGGTACAATCCATTTCTTCACTTTCCATACAACTTCTTGAGATTCCTTTCTTACATTCATAGAATCTATGTCTAGTTTCTTCACACTTGAAGAATTTACTAGGGAATTTTTTATCGGTACTGTTGCTACCCTTCCTTGGTGTCTTTTGTTCTAGTTCTTTACTCCACTTAGGTTTTGACTCCTCTTCTTCAAGCGGTTGCTTCATACTATCAATCATCTTGAATTTGTCCTTTCCCATATTTGGTTGTCTTCTTCTAACCTTCTCCTCAGCCTTCAAAGTATATTGGAAAGCTTCTTCAACTATTGAAACCTTCAACATACTCATCTCATCTTTAATGTTAAAAGCAAGTCCATTTATGTACCTCACCACCTTTTTCCTATCAATCTCCCTATGCCCAGATCTGATTACCACCTTGTATATTCCTTAGTATATTCCTTCACAGTCATGTTTCTATATTTCAAGTTCTGCAACTTCTTGAATAACTCCAGTTCATAGTCTCCCATTATGAACTCGGCCTTCAACCTTGCAACCATCTATCTCCACCGGGTGATCTTCAATTCACCATTCTCCACTCTATCTTTCTGCAACTATTTTCACCACAAGGAAACATGCCCTTTCAACTTAGTCTATGCCAACTAGACTCTTTGTGGGTCCTTAACATCCTCAAACTCAAATTTGTCCTCCAACTCTCTAATCTAATCGATTAGATCCTCCATGTTCAGCATTTTGAAAAAGTTATAAACCTAAACTTTATGCATTTTACTTGCTTGTGCAACTAATATTAGGAATCTTTCCTCTCTCTCATCTTCTAGTCCTTCAGCTTCCTCAAGCTATTCATCAACTTCCTCATATTCATCTTTAGAATTAGGGTTTCTTCACAAACCAGCCAGAGCATTCTCGATTTCATTCCTCACGTCATTCTTGAAGTCTTCCATCATCTGTTCTACCCTCCAGGGGTTTACTCTGGCGAACTGCCTCAACTCAGTGATCTGACTACCGGTTTCAATTGCCTCCCATTGACGATCTATTGAACACACATGCAGCCTGCCTCCAATCAGCAATCTATCCTCCTGAAGGAATGCCTCAATGTTTGCAAATGATTCTTCCACCAGCTGGTCCATAACTAGCTCTGATACCAATTGATGCAGCCATAATTGGTAAAAACCCTCAAAAGAGTCAACCGACTTATGTAGCAAGAGAGACACAATGAAAGGAGTAAGAAAACATAACAATTTCACATAAATGGATCATATTATAGCCTTATAACTTCCATAAATCATCTGACAATCTTCATATTATCATCAAAGAACATCAGGTAGTTAACCAGTTACATGTAGGATTCAAGCAAGATATAATCCAATTGGGACTCTATGAATCAACTGGATCACAACATGTGAATCTCAATCCTTATTATTAGTTTTACTTCCTCTTCCCTTATAAATGATTATATAAAATCATATTTATACCCACTGAAACATATCTGGGTCGGCTTCAAAAGATTATATTCACCAATGCAGGAAAATGAAACTTGTAGTTAGGTTGGCCCTAAGATTTAAGAAATATTTCTGGAAAATAACAACCAAGTGATGCGGTTCAGTAGGAAGGTCAGCCACATGATGAAGAACATTAGACAAGACCCAAGATAGATCCATACCCCAAGAATCATACCAGTAATGAAGGAAAACCAACTAGTAAGCACAAGAACTATCCCGGGAACCCAGAAAAATCCAACCGAAAGTGATAACTGACCGGAGAAGAACCCAAATGAATAAGAAATCTGGAATCAACCACATGAAACCACCAGGAAACCGCAAACAAGAGTTGCCATGAAGAACAAGCAACTACTGGTACATACCGGTAAAAATACTAAAACTGTACAAAGAACTAAACAAGAACAAACTCAAACAAAATGTTTTTGGTTGATGCAAGATTGCTCATTGATCAGGGATGCTCCTGCATCAATTTCTATGAGGAAAAAACCATAGCAAGACATGCACACTCAATTGATATGTAGTTAAGCTCATAACCCACCAAAGTGCGACTAATATAATATACTCCTCTTTCTTTGCCTTCATTGTCCTATTGTGCCAAGAGTGCCCCCAATGTTGTTTGTGTAATTGATATATAAAGTAATAGGGGTTTTCTTGGAATCGGTAGCATCAAGATTGGTGGATTCAGAAGATAATCTTTGAGTGTCTAAAAATCTTGTTGACAGTTATCATATCATTTAAAATTGATGTTTTTGTGTAGTAAATTTTGAAAAGGATGACATTTATCCACGAGCTGAGCTATGAATCTTTGTATGGACAGGAGTCTTCCCTATAGAGACTGAAGTTGACTAATATTCCTTGGTGGTGGCATTTATAATATAGCTCTGACTTTTGTTAGATCAACTTCAATTCCTCTTTTTGAGACAATGTATCCAAGGAGCTTCCTAGAGGTTACTCCAAAGACACATTTCTTCTGATTTCATCTTACTTTGTATTTTTCTAACTGATCAAAGGCCACTGAAAGGATGTCCAAATATGTTTTTCTTTCTAATGATTTTCCTAGGAGATCATCAACATAATCTTCCATAGTCACATGCATAAGATCATGAAAGAAAGTAGTTATAGCTCTTTGGTATGTGGCACCCACATTCTTTAGTCCGAAGGGCATGACATTCTAGCAAAAATTTCCTTAGGGACAAGTAAATGTTGCTTTGTGTTGATCCTCACGTGCAATTTTTATTTGGTTATAGCCAGAAAATCCATCCATCAAAGATAAAATTGCATGACCAGTTGTAAGATTCACTATTAGGTCTATATTTGGCAATGAAAAATCATCTTTGGGACAAGCTTTGTTGATGTCACTGAAATCTGTATATATTCTGATGTTCTGATCTGGGTTACTGACTAGTACTAAGTGGGAGATCCATTTGGGGTAATCAATTGTTCTTATGAATTTGACATCCAATAGTTTCTCAAGTTCTATTTTTACTAATAATGCCACTTGTGGATGCATTTTCCTTAATTTTTGTTTCACTGGCTTTGCTCCTGGTTTAACTGTCAAATGGTGCATCACTAGATTAGTGTCTAGTCTAGGCATATCAACATATGACCATGCAAAATTGATTTGTCATTCCATGAAAAAAATTATAAACTTAAATCTTTCTTTTTCTATCAGGGATTGTGCCAGGAATATGTTATGTGAAATCACTTTTGTACCAATATTTGTTTTGACAATCTACTCTACCAACAAAGATGATATTTCCTTGTATGATGCCAAGAGAATGTCGAGGCTTCCATCTTTGGCTACCTCAAAGAGGTTTTCACCCTTAGATACATCTTTTACTTTTAATTTTTTAGATTCAGATAGCGCCACAATGTG
Organism: Cryptomeria japonica; assembly: GCF_030272615.1. NCBI lineage: Eukaryota > Viridiplantae > Streptophyta > Pinopsida > Cupressales > Cupressaceae > Cryptomeria > Cryptomeria japonica. The sequence goes on along the minus strand of NC_081411.1, from coordinate 345,939,791 downwards.
GTTTTCACCTTAAGACCCATGATTTTTTAAATTTTTTCTTTATATTTTTGCAACTAGAAGGCCCAACACCCTCACCAAAGTATGCCATGCTATTGAGTTTTATAGTGTATATTTCCTTATGGTCCCCAAGCGAAAGATCATCTTATATGCCCAAGTAGTCTATGAAAGCCTCATCATTTTGAAATCTGTCTAATTGTAAAGGTTCTTCATGATCCCAATCAATGAGTTGTGGGTGAACGAGGGGAAGGCCATCAATATTTTCAAAGTGAATAGGAGTAAGGGTAAAGACACGATTATCTTCAAGTATATCAAGGTAGTTGTCAAGGTCATCCCTGGCACTCTCCTCATCTATCTCGATTGTGAATGAGTCCAAATTGGCATCACTAGAAGCACATTCAGTAATGGGAGTCTTCAGTCTTCATGATTTTGACCTGGAACCTAGAAACAAAGACTGTTAGGGATCCTCAAGAGTTTTTCCTTTATTATCCTCCTTTTGAACTATAGATTCTGAAGTAGTTTGACCAACTCTAAATTTTTTATAGAATTCCTCTTCTTCTATAGGTTCTCCTGGTTCACTAAATGTTTTGGTGAGGTCATAATCACTAGATGATTTGTTTGAACCCTATTCCCATTCATTAGAGTTGGTGGAATAGCATTTTTATTGTTGATCATTGGGGTCTCTGATTTCCAATGCTTCTTCAAATTTGTGAGTACTTAAGCTAAAAGGTATGAAACCAAGTCCTTTTGAGTGCTGATTCTTGAATTTCAATTCTGGTTGCAAAGGTTGAGTGATACCTTCTTTTCTTAGGCTAAGAGGACTTTTTCCATCATAACCAAATTTTTGTAAGATTTTGAATCCTTTGCCATATTTTTCTTATGGTATCTTGATGTGATGTTGTGTATCTTCTTCAGGTTATTTGCAAAGCATTTTGTACAAGTCCTCTTCTTCCATCTCACCCCACTTTTGGAATATGGTAGGATCCCATTTTAATGTAATGATAGATACCGTTTTAGAAGGATGTTGTGGTCCATATTCTTTTGGAGAATTGATAACTTGCCTCAAGTACATGGTTTGATTTAGAGTATACTCACCCATACCTTTATTCTGGTATCTCACTTTAAGTTCACCTTGTTTTGATGTTGAAGACTTTAGTGACTCAGGATCAACATATGTGGATGATGGAATTGACTCTCTATTGATTGGTATTATTGTTTTTGACTTTGACCATAGGTTATTGCAATATATGAATGGGTTGGGGTCACCATTAACAGTAATTTCAATTCTATTATGTGGAAACTTGATACAATGATGATATGTTGAAGGAACAACCCTCATCTCATGAATCCACAAATGTCCCAACAATATATTATATGTGAGCTCTAAATCAAGAACTTGACATACCACTTCTTTAAGAACTAGCCTTAATCTGAGAGGTAAGGTAATTGTGCCCTTGGATGAGCACTCTTCATCATCATATGCTTTTATGGTGATAGCATGTGTATAATTTACAGCCTCTTCAAAATATCCCAATTGCTAAATAGTGTTCAATGTACAAATATTCAGTCATTCTCCTCCATCTATCAAGACTCATTTGATGCATTTTTTATAAATAAAGACCTCAATATGCAGAGGTAAATTATGAGGTTCGGTGAAAGATGCATCATTGGCTTCTATAAATGTGAGGGTATGCAGAATGGAAAGGTATCCCAACATGGTTTGAAATTGGTCCACGTTTAGATCAATGGGTACATAAGTCTCTCTCAAGGTCTTATTAAGGATGGCCTTATGTGTGGGGGATATACGTAAAAGCTCAAGGATGGAAATGAGGGTAGGTGTCTTCCCTAGCTGATCTACAAGGTCATACTCATTCTTTGTGGATGAAGATGTTGTAGGTTCAGATGGAAATCCTTGCAAGGTGACTTTACCTCAACGGGTTGTGAGATTATATTGAAAGGTTTTGTCTTTGGAAGATGAAGAAGATGGTCCAATGCCTTTTAAGACAACCTTGCTCCTTTGGGTAGAGCCTTCAGGAGTTTTATCCTTGATGATGATGGTTGAAACATGGTTGTCCATTGAAATGTGATTAGTGGTAGAATCATAATCATAAGGCATATTACTATAATTGGCTTGATTATATCAAGTTTTGGCTTTTCCTTTGTCATGTTTAGGAAATGGCTCCTTGAACATCACATGCTCTTCATTGGAGATATGTCCATCAACTTCTATGTCACCTCTATCAATGAGATCCTATATGATATTCTTAAATCTATGACAATTGCTAGTTAAATGCCCTTTTCTCTTGTGATATTCGCAATATTTAATCATCATTCCACCAGTTTGGTTTTACTTTTGGCTCATTTGGTGAATTATTTGGTAGTGTTATGAGCTTGTTTGCCACTAACTTCTTGAATGCGGTTTCAATTGTCTCTCACAATGGGGTGTATTTTCTTTGAGGTTTTGATTGCCTTTGACTGTTCACTTGATTATTTGAGTTAGAAGAGCTTGTACCGGGGAAAGTTATCTTAGGTTTCACAACATTTTCATCTACTACCCTCTCATTGACTGTGTTGTTCCAAAAATGGGGTTTGTCTTTCCCATTTGATTCCTCTTTACTTTCTTTGAATATCTTGATAACACCTTGTTCAATAAGGACTTTTTCTATCGCCATTCCTTTCTCAATGACCTCTTTGAAGGTAGACAAACAAGATTTTCTTAGCTCATATTCGATATCCTTGTTGACATTTTGAGTGAACATTTCTACCATTTGTTTTTGTAGTACATATCACAAGAGCATCGACTAGGAAGACCTCTCCATCGCTGTAAAAATGAAGAGAAGTATTCCCCATGTTTTTGCTTAGTATTGTATAAGGTAGCTACTGACACATTTGTTTCAATGTTGTATTGAAAATGTTGTATAAAAGCCTCTACTAGATCATGCCATGACTTAATTCTAGGTGGAAGTTGGGAGAACCTTTCCATAGCTTGTTCACCTAATCTTTGTGGGAACAATTTCATCAAGTATGTTTCTTCCGCTACTACCTCAATGCAAGCTGTGAAAAATTGTCTTATGTGTGCCTTAGGATCCCCTTTGCCTTTGTATTTATCAAACTTCGGTGCTACGAAATGTGGAGGGAATGGAGGAATTGGAATGCTTCTATCAAATGGGTAAGGATATATATCTCTCATTGTGTATTGCTGCTTTGGTGTATTCATGTCTGCCACTTGCTTTTGTAAGTCCTTTATCTATTGTTGCAAGTCATTCTTGGGTGGTGTCTTTTCTCTTTGAACTAGTCCCATGCCTAAGCCACTGGGCGGAGGAGGAGGGATATAATGCATATATGGATGGTATTGATCATAGATGTGTTCATATGGAGGAGGGATATATTTATAGCTTGGATATGGACCACTTGGTATGGTATTATAGTTAGGAGCACTAGGTCTAGGTCGATACATGTCATGACCATGAAGATAGGGGGTGTCATAAGAGTGATCTTGCATATTGCCCCCATATCTGACACATGGTCTCCTCGTGTCATGATTTTGAATATTCACTTGAGTATAATTGTATGCATTGGTATTATCTTTGGTATCATCATGGTTATGAATGGTGGTAGTTCTTCTCCATGGGAGAGGATGACTGTGGGGTTGTTCATGAGAGGTTCTATCATAACTAGCATGAGAATGAGTGTATGTGTTTGGAATCTCAGGTTTTTGAAATAGGGATGAAGGTGACTCAAGCACAAGATGCTTTTTCTTACTACCACTATTAGGCCTCCTTTGTCTTGTATTAACCTAATTTATTTGATTTGGATCATCCTCCATAATCTGTGACATATCAAATCCATGAGATATTCTTGTCCCACTTTATGCCATGACTTGTAGGAAATATTGTCTATCCCTTTTCATTATTTCTTGAACTAATCTATTAAAATGGGGATCCATGATAGTTTCCTCAAAATCTGCAGAATCCATGGATGTATTATCTTTTTCATTATCATTTCCATTGTTATTATCATTGTTATCATTGTCTGGTATATTAGTGCAGTTTTCAAATGGATTGTAGAATTTGTCTCCATCAAATTCATAGGTAATCATGTTTAAAGACCTTAAAGATTCTTTGGATTCCCTTTTAGACCTTTGTGAATGGGTTTCAAACATGGACTAAAGTCTTGACCCAAAATGAAAGGTAGGATGAAAATGCAAAGACTATGGAAGACCAAGAGGTGTATGAAATGTAGATGAATCAATTGGCATAACTGATGGTGTTGGAACACCTAGTTTATTAGTTAGTATTGTCATTGATGACCAACACTTACCGGTGAATAAGGCCAATCTCATAGACAAGAAGATGTGGTAAACCTTAATGGTTTACTCATGACTGCAATAGTATGGAGGATTCAGTGCTTCCCAAATATGCATCATTGACACACTCAAGCAGTGGGTTGTTAGAAGGATAATCTATTGAAGGGAAAATAGAGTAGTTGTTCGATCAGTTAAGCACCCAACAGGTATTGAGACCAGTTTCTTCAAACTGGCAGATGAAATGATGATGTGGTTGCAAGAGGTGACTCAAATTGCAATTTAATAGTCTTATGCATGACCAAAACACTCTGGAAAGATAGGTGATCAGTGATCGGTGGAAAAAGGTGAAGAGTTACACCAGTGAACCGATGATACAGGTCAAAGGATGATATCCTCTAGGAATTTTGGAGTAGTGACCAGTAAGATGGATGCGATGAACAAAGGTGAGTTAGTCATGGTGAGATATCATCAAACAAATAGAAAATGAAGTCTACTACAGTTAACAATCAGTTAAGGTGAAATTTTGGGGATTTTTTGGTTTGCATTAAAAAGATATAACATGACCTAGAGGTTGGTAAAATTATGAGTTGCAGAGGCAGTTAAGGATGAGTCATTGGTGAGATTGATGGAGAGCACATAGAGAGAGTGGAGGAAGATTTAGAAAGTTTTGAATTTCAAATCTACTATTTTATATAAATGCTTCTGGTGAAAACCAAAAGTTTGATCATAAAAATTTCAAAAGTGCAATTCTGAGGAGAGCCGATCCAACAAGATGAGAATAGGGTAGAAATGCTAAGTGAATAGTAGAGTGGTGAAGAGAGTGTGTAGAGCTCAGATAGTGTGAAGAGAAGAGAAAAAATATAGAGCACAAGTAGAGTGTAGAGTAGGTGAAACCAGTGGTCAAACTGAAGAGCTTCATTTGGATCTGTAGTGTCCTAAAATTGCAACACTTGCAATTTTGACTGCATTTGGGTCTTCATGATGATGACGCAACATTAAACCTAAATGGAGACCCCGAAACCTGTTTACGACATCAAAAACTGCATCTTTTCTGCACCTTGGCCTGATCCTCCTTGCACCCTGTTGTCCCGGGAGGTGGGACCATGGTGCCCAGGACCCTGGTCCCTCAAGACCATGGTGTCCAGTGCCCTGGTCCCTCAGGACCATGGTGCCCAGCGCCTTGGTCCCTGGCCCTATTTTGGGCCCAGTCCCTTATGGGGCATTGGGTCTTGAAGTTTGCAAATTGGAAAATAATCCTCCTAGGTCAGCCTAAGGTCGAAAAAATCAGTCTTCTGACCCTAATTGACAAGTATATAAACTACATTTCCTCTTCCAAAAAAGGGAGGAAAACATATGTGCGCAAGAGGCGGAAGCGATATTCAAACATTCAAACATTCAAACATTCAAGCATTCAAACATTCCTTCAAGCAATTGAGCATTCTAAGTCTCCATTCAAGGCTAAGTGTTGCATTCAAGACAAGGATTCAACCATTGAAGAGGAGATCACCTACAACATACAACATACAACATCATTACACCTTCGCATGTAAGAATACAAACATTCTTACAACAAGGTATCAGTACTTGATTACATTACAAACATTTACAGCATTCTCATTTCTTGGTTAATTCCAAAACCGGGGTTTGACCTGAAGGCAAACCCCTAATCCCTAACCCCCCAATCATCCTCTCTTTTCTATGTGTAGGTTGCAGGTACGCGGTTGTAATTGAAGATCTAGAATCCTTGTGTAGAGATGAACAGATCCCCCTTCGTTTTGCAAATTTTTCGGAGGACCGTGTGCACTCCGGGCGCCATCGTCCTGTCAACTTTCGCTCAAACTTGTAGGACAGCATCATCTCAACATTTTACTGCTAATTCCAGGTCTGTAGCTTCATCCCGTGTCTCTATCTCTGTCTACAAGTGAATCTTTCTTACTTTCACATACACTCCTAGTTCAATCCTTCTATCTACATTCTTTACAAAAGAGGGTAGCCTTGCTGTCTCAACCCTTGAAGCTCATTTAGAATTCAATCTTGCATTGTGTGGGATTGGATCTTGTGAGTTTCAACCCCTCTTTTGAATGTAAAGTCTCTCCTAAGTGAAAACCGTCAATCCTAGTGACCTCCTTTCTCTCTCCTTGGAGTGGGGGGAACACCTAGGGTTCGATTTTCTGCTTTACAGGATCTGATTAAGCTAAGAGTAGGTATTACATCAGATCACTCTCTTTGTTGTTTTCTAATAATTATAAAAAAAAAATCCCTTAATCGGGTGGACTTTAACAGGTCCCTTTGTAAAATCCCTTAACCGGGTAACATCTTAAATGATGATCCTAAGTCCTTTAACAAGGCTACCTCTAACAAGGTAAACATTCTAATAGGCCTTAAATAAAATCCCTTAACTAGGTGGCACCTAACAGTGTCTTTGTAATCTCATAATAGGGATGGCTCCTAACTCACCGTAGTCCCGAAGAGTGAAGATTTTGTGAGTTTCTACTCACACCATGGTTTTATCCCATTTGGGTTTCCACATGTTAAATCTTGGTAGTCTTGTGTTAGGATTCCCAAAGATACTGAGAAGGGGGGTGAATTAGTATCTTGCTGGTTAATGGATTTTCTTAACTTATTAAATGAATTGTGTCTCAAAATAGTGTACCGGTAAATAAGAATTAATGTAGTAAATAAGAACAATAACCACAAAATAGAAAACACACCATAACACAATATTTTAAATGAGGAAACCCGGTGTGGGAAAAACCTCGATGGGATTTGTGACCCATAATATTCGCTCACTGTCCAATAAGTGAATATTACTGATACAATAGGGGCCTGCACATGCAGGAAGGCCAACTGCCTAAAGCTCATTGCTTAAATACAAAAAGAGAAGTCTCACTGACTTAAAAAAATGGATTAAGTAAATCTAGTATCATGTACTGCTTTGGTTCAGCATCTGCTATGCCAGGTTCAGTATCGGTTTAAGCTCATGCAACTTCCATAAACCTTATTCCAAACTCTACCTAAATATTCACATATTAGTTCTGCAATAATCTAACCATATCTGAATATGCTAAATGATCTACAAGATCTCATACTTATATGAGACTTATTACAATTCTCCTTGTCGGCTTTCAAATAGATTTTACAATTAAATACAAAATACAATAAACAAAATCTTGTCGGCCAAGGTGTCGGTAATCAACTTTTTGTTGTCGATGAACTATATGCCGGTGTAGAGTTTGTTGGTGTTGGTGGCTGTCAGTGCCATAGGATTGTAAGGTTTCCGTCAATGATAATACCTTAAATCATCTACAATTTCTCATTGGAGTGTGCATTTTCCAACAATCTCCCCCTTTGGCATTGATGGCAACACTCGTGAGAAAAAGCCAAAAAGTGTTGTCCAAAATTGTCTTGCCAAAAACTCTCAAAACTGTGTTCTCCAAAAATGTGTGCTCCCCCTGAGTAGATGATCTCTCATCCTTATACCTTTTTCTCATCTCTACTAATCCCCCTTTGGCATCAATTGCAAAGGTTGTCAATTAATGTCAATCGAGTGTAGTTCCTGTCTTGATCCCTGTAACCGATTGGTTACAATCTAATAAAGATTTGCTAAAGCAACATTCAGACTATTGTAGAATTTTTCACTGTCCTTTAGTGTTGCTTCAGTCCTCTGGATTGTACCAGTGAGTAAGTGCATTTTCTCTTCCGGTGTCTTAAGTCCTGGAACAAGAGCCTCAGAAATCTCTTTTCTCAAAGAGATGAGGATATCTAGTTTAGGACTTAGTCTGCACTTAAGTTCCTTTTCCTTAAACTTTAACCTTTCTTTATCTTTTTCAAGTTTTTCTATTTTCTCTTCAAATCCTGCAATTTCCTGTTCTACTACCGATAATGAATCTGATGAACCTATTAAATTGTCAGCAATATTATTGATTTTCTTCTATGATTTGTTGATCTCTTTATCTATATCCTCTATCAAAATGTTTGTCTTCTAGGTATCTCTGTACAACTTCTTGAATTCTAAAATTGTCTTGCCTAGTATCGGTAATAAGGTATCCATATGTTCCTTATTCTTCTTGACTATCTCCTTAGAGATTTTTTCCTTCTCTTTATTCATTTTTTCTCTGAAAGTCTCCTCATTGATTTGATCAATTTTTAGAAGGTTGTTGGTTATGTACTTAGACAATGTATCTAATTGGCTCAAAGAATCTTTATTCTTTACTTTGCACTTGGGTGCAATAATCTTCAAAATTGGTAGGGTATCATCAATAGCCTTATATGCTAGTGCATTACAATCTGTTATTTTCTTGATTGGATCTAATAATACCTCTATCACATTAGTTGGTCTAAATTCAGACATAGGGGTTTCAAATGATTGTCCAACTACCTTAACAATTTGTAATCCGTCACTGGTAGTAATAGCTTTGCTTTCCTCTTTCTCAGGAGGGTCAGTTTGTGTCTGCATTTCAACTACCAAAAGTTTAGTTTTATTAGTTGTAGCCGGTGGTACTATCTCTATGTGAACCTATGTGTCTACCCGCTTCTCTGTATGTGTCTCTGAAGATTTTACCATGGTATCCACTTTTGGTTTCTTTGTTTGCATCTTAGTACTGTCCACTATTGGTGACTCAGTAGGTTTTTCTATAGATGGTATCCCATCTATTTGTTTTTCAAGGGTAGTATCAATGGTATCAGTCACCATTCCAGTAACTAAGGGATCAACTGATTTTTTTAGTTTGTTGCTCTGTCTCAATTTCAGTATTTCTAAACGTGTCCTCAACATTTATCTCAACTCTAATATCTTCTACCAGTGGCTCAGTTTCCACATCTCTCTTCTCTATTATTTCCTTGTCCACTACAATGTTAACTTCCTGTGTGTCGATATTCATTGTGTACAACACCTCTGAATCAAGAATTGTGTCCTCATGTGGTGTATCATTAGTTTGTGTCAGTGGACTATCTGAATGAGGTGGGGGTAAGTTATCTATCACTTTATACTTAGAGGTCCACCTACCTTGCCTTTCCCCTTATCCTTGTCCTTTTGGTAGACTTTAAAAGTCTTTGGTCTCTTAAGCTCTTCTTGTTTCTCCTTATCAACAAAGAATATATCCCACTTGTCTGTAGTTTCTTCTGATATCTCGTTAACTTTGCCTACCATTAGTGCTACATGTCGGTGACCAATTGAAAATACTGTCCGGTTTTCCTCACTTATTAATTCATCTATCTCTTGTGTTGAGTTCACTGGGTGAACTATAATCAGTTTTTCTATCTTGTTCTTTTTATCCAATTCAATAATTTCTACCCTTCTTGCTTCTAACCTTCTATATAGGTCATTGGGTATATCATCTACAATTTCCATCAAAAATTTCTTATAGATATCAAGGTGTTAAATAACACTATTTTCTTTACTTCCCTTTTCATCACTATTAAGAGTATCATACAACTTACTAATGTTTGACAATTTACCATCTTCAGTTATCTCATTCAAAAGTTTTTCAAGTGAAGAAACAACTTGTTTTTGTTTCCTCTTCTTTGGTGTCAACTTCCTTGTCGGAGGCCTAACTACCTGTTGTTTCTATCTTGTTCTTTTTGGTGTAGGAGCATGTGTCGGTGAGGGTTTTCTTTTTCTCTCTACCCTTTTTAACTATGTTGGTATCTCACTATCAGAGGAGGTAGCAACCGGTGAAAGATGTGTTTCTGGTTGTAAACCTTCCAAGTCACTTTCCTTAATACTAGTTTTATTTAATACATCTTCCTTGATTTCTTTTTCCTGCCTTGTTCCTTTTGTGACTATCTGTTCAATTTTCTTTATTCTTTTCTGAGATTGAATACTGCTTTCAATTGTTTCTGCATTTCCAAATACCTTTTCTATTGGTTCTTTAGGGTCTTCTAGGAGGGATTTTCCATAAGTTTCAATTATGTTCTCATCTGCCTCATATCCCATTTTTGTTACCCAAATAGTCCTTGGGACCACTGCCTCCATCCAGATTTCATCTTTCTTTATTACAAAGCATATCTCCTTTTGATATTTGTCAACTATGGATTGAGATAGCCTTATCCTAGTTTTCATCCTAGCCTTTAATGTTTGAAAATGTTCATTTATGTTCTTTTCTCTGTCATCTCCCATTTTGTTGAGTATGTCCAGAAGTTGTTTTCCTACCGGTATGTCAAAACCAAAATCCTTTCTACCAGTACCGGGAACTTGTTTGGTAATATATAGCATCAAACATACAAGTAGGTTGCCAAATCTGAATGTACCTTTCTCATCACCTTTAATCTTCCCTATATTGTCTATCAGTTCATCTTTTAACCATTCGCATATGTCAATCTTTGCATTGTAGTTTACCATGTCATAGGCACTTTTAATACATAAGCTAGAAACAAAGTTTAATCTATTGGCATGTGTAACTTTGTATCCAAGAATCATGCTTATGAACCTTACGTTGATATCCTTAACATCATTTAAGCTAAGGGATCTCTTATCAAAGGTTGTGTCAGTTAGGGTTATTACAGTGTCATTTGGAACCTTTCTAGTCTTGTCAGACCTACTACAGGTGGAAGGTAAGCATGTTACAACCCTAGCTGCTTCTTTGGTTATCTTGTGAATTGAATCTAACCAGAAGAACTCTCCATGTACTCTACTTAACACAATCCTTATAACATCCTTCAGAAAATCAAGAATACTAAGAATTTCCATAAAACCTAGGGTTTCAACTATCTTATGTTCCAGTTTAACATTTCCATTTTCATCACATATAACAATCCTATACATGTTCTTAATTTCATTCATCATCTCCTAGCTCATCTACATCACAATGTATATAGATTCTAGGATCTTCAGCATATACAACTCCTTTGGGTATTTTTGAGATTGCTCCTAGGATATCATCTATCTTCGCAATTTCAAGAATAATTTTAAATATGAGCCTAGGGCGCTTGACAACTTCCATTACAGTAGGGTTTGCAATGAATTCAGGTGCATAGGAGGAAGCCATTATTATAAATACCTTAAATTGCCTTTAGGTATGAGTGCTTGAATGATTTGCTTTACTTCTCACTATTGATGTCTTTGTTTGGTATTTTTGCGCTCTCAGGAAATTTGAATGCTCAGTGAATGAAAAAGGAGCTAAAACACTTGCTTTATAGTGTCTTTTCCTTCAACTAAAACATTTAATATCTGTCGGTTAAGTGAAAACTTAACTCATCTGCCGGTAAAGAAGAATTTCATCTTCTTACCATCAACCGAGGGTAAACTAGCATGTTTTACATTTTGTTGCCATACCCCCAAGGGATTATTTCTCAATTAGAAGAAGAATCTCTTGTCGGTGGAGTGGTACTCTATTCTTCTAGTGGAGAAGTATTCACATCAACATTTTGATCTGACTTTCTAATCCATTGTTTTGAAAATTCTTGCTTTACTTCTTCAACTTTCTCTTTACCTTTTAGGCTAGGTCCTTTGTTATTTGCCGGTGATGCCTTACTTCTACAAAATTTTGCAATATGTCCAATTTTGTTACAAGAACAACAAGTCACATTGTTTTTCTGAATTGCTTTTTCATATCCTATGCCGGTATGTGTTCTGCATTGATTAGATAAGTGTCCAAATCTTCCACAAACATAACATCTTACATTCATTCTACAATTTTCTGAATTATGTCCAAGTTTGTTGCATTTAGAACATTGACCGGTGGGTGTATTAGTGTTATGATAGTTTATAGATCTACACTAATTTTCTCTATGGCCATACTTGTTATAGTTAAAGCATTTCCCATTAAATTTATAACCATTAGGTTGTCTTACAGATTTGTTGTGATCATGAATGTTTGCAGTGTCGGAGCTTTCACCAACTTCAAAGCCAAATCCATTAGTGTCTCCATTAGGTTTCTCATTTTCAGCATGTCATCAAGGTCTTCTGAACTTTTCTTGAATTTCTCCTTGTGTTGATTTGCAATAGCCATCTCATTTTTCAAGAAATCTTTTTGTCTCATGAGTTCAGTTTTATCATGTTCCAAGTCAATTATATCTGTCTTTAGCATATCATTCTCATGAAAAAGTCTTAGATTTTCATTTGTAGCATCATTGATTCTTCTAGCAAAATCATCTTCATTCTTCTTTCTATTTTCAGTCTCTTTACAAAATCTCATGGTCATATCTTGCATCTCATTTCTCAAAGACATATTCTCTTGTTTCAACTTGCTTACTAGATCATTAAGAGTCTTTTTTTCATCATCATCACTCCATATCTTCTCATGAAATTCTTTTATTTTGTTTCTAACAATAGTAAGATTCTCCTGAAGTCCTTGAATAATTTTTTGTGCAGCCTTCATATCATCTTCAAGTTTCATATTCTTCAACTTTTCAGCATCATAATTTGCAAGAGATGTTTCTAGTTGCTTTCTCAGATTATCCATTTGTACCGATGTCAGAATCTTCCTCAAGTTATTAGGCTTTTGAAAATAGCAGACCAGGCTATGATACCAATTGTTAGGATTCCCAAAGATACTGAGAGGGGGGGGTGAATCAGTATCTTGCCAATTAATGGATTTTCTTAACTTATTAAATGAATTGTATCTCAAAACAGTGTATAGGTAAAAAAGAATTAATGCAGTAAATAAGAACAATAACCACAACATACAAAGAACACCATAACACAATATTTTTAATGAGGAAACCTAGTGTGGGAAAAACCTCAGTGGGATTTGTGACCCACAATATTTGCTCACTGGCTGATAGGTGAATATCACTGATACAATAGGGGCCTGCACATGCAGGAAGGCCAACTCCCTAAAGCTCACTACTTAAATACAAAAAGAGAAGTCTCACTGACTTACAAAAATGGATTAAGTAAATCTAGTATCATGTATTGCTTTGGTTCAGCATCTGATATGCCAGGTTTAGTACGGGTTTAAGCTCATGTAGCTTCCATAAACCTTATTCCAAACTCTTCTTAAATATTCGTATATTAGTTCTACAATAATATAACCATATCTCCATCTGCTAAATGATCTACAAGATCTCATACTTATATGAGTCTTATTACAATTCACCTTGTTGGCTTTCAAAAATATTTTACAATTAAATACAAAATACAATAAACAAAATCTTGTCGGCCAAGGTGTCGGTAATCATCTTTTCGCTGCCGGTGAACTCTATGCCGGTGTAGAGTTTGTCGGTGCTAGTGCCTACTGGTGCCATAGGATTGTAAGGTTACCATCAATGAAAATACCTTCAATCACCTACAATTTATCATTGGAGTGTGCATTTGCCAACATCTTGTGTGTTACATTTTTGTGTGCTTGTTTCTTATCAATACTGCTTATACTGATAAGTGTTAAGTTTGAATAAGAAGTTTTGATTAAGGTTAAATCTATAACAATTGGTATAGTGTTGATTCACCCCTCCTCTCTCAGCACTGGTTGGGATTAACAAAATCTAGGCTAAACTTGTAATGCCCAAGAGTGTAAGCCAAAAGTAGGAGAGTAAGGTGTGGCTTCCAAAGAGATGATGGATATCTTGATGAGGTAAGTTGACCTTGACTCTAGGTATGTATGTTTGAGAGTAATGTGTGGCTTCCAAAGAGATTATAGATCTCTTGATGAGGTAAGTTGACCTTGACTCAAGAAGACCAAATGACACCCTAAGATGATGGATCTTGATACACAAATCACCTAGTGTTGTGTTCTGGTATGTTTGCAAAGTTTAATGAGGACAAGCAAGTAACCTTTTGACTTAAATCTGGAAAATATATATGAGGGAAATGCAAGTGAAGGAAAATGATTGATTGTGTATGACCAAGATAGGTTGATTGAAGAATGAAGCCCTGTAGGAAGCAACCTTAGAATCTCTTTAGATTTGAAAACTTAAGTCCTTATTGTTCTCAAGAGTTTCTTGTAATTTCTCGACTGTGAATTGCAGATGCAGTTTTAATAAATCCAGACATGATTTTTGATTAAAAAAACATAGTTTCAATGAGCATAGGCATGGTTGTTTGGTGACAATGACAACTTTATTATGAAAATACCGAAAATGTAGTTCTACCCTGCATAGACGTGGCTTCTGGACAAAAATGCAATTTTAGCTACCACAGACACAATTTCTGATGAATATGACAAGTTTTATTATTGATAGTTTTCTGAAGGACACAAATGCGATTTTGAACTACACAGATGTGGTTTCTGATAAAAAACACAATTTCAATAGACACAGACATGGTTTTTTGATTCTTTGCACAATTATGCCCAACTTTTAGGATGTTTAATGTGACCAAATCTTAATATTTTGACTCTTTTCAAGGCAAGAGGACACAATAACAGTGAAGACTCAATGTTTGAAAGTGTCTTGTCTAAGATATCAAAAATGTTTCTAAATGTGAAGTGTGATGTGAAATATTTTGGCATACACTTGAAAACGTGAAAGACACAATGTTTCTTTGTTTTGTTTAAAAATGTTTGAGTGTTTTGATCATGAAAGAACAAATCTTAGGGCTAGACAAGACAATAGTTGTTGAATCTCATGGGGATTTCCCCTGAGCTACACAATTTAGAGCAGATACTTAGATGCTTGACCCCAGTGGCTCCACCCTCGGCACTCACTTCTCCAAGACAACCAAGAATCAGTCACCATGAAAACTCCCTGTGACAAACTTTGTATCTCTACTAAGAACTGAAGAGGGGAAAACATAGCAAGAGAAGATTAGATGGTTAGTATTCAAATGAAGCAATCAAACACATAAAATACAAAGAACAACCATTTATACCTTTCTATTTTTACCTCTCCCCTAGATTGAGCTTGATGAAGTGGATGATGAGGATGCGCCCTTGATTCCCCACTTGATGTGCTCCTTGCTTGATTTAGATGTGGATTGATCTCTTTGTGATCAACAAGATAGATTTATTGATATTTGGATTGGATTGTGATAGATAGATGAGGATTTGGATTAGAAGAGGATGAGAGAAGAAATAGGCAGTATAACAATGCATGAGAAGTGGATAATTTGTGAGGAGAATAGGCTCCACTTTATAGATTGGAGAAGGCCAATGGAGGGCCAAGATAGATTTGATCATGAAGGGTTGAGATTGATTCTAGATAGAAGGTATGGATCAAGGGTGCCTTGAGAAAATAAATAGGAATATAAAATTCCTTGGGAAAAGGGGGGAGAAATTTGAATCTCAAATATGAGGAATTAAAAATTCCAAAATAAGGATGCAATGAGGGATTTAAAGAAATTTGAATTTACTTGAAAGACTCAATGTTGATGTGACATGAGTGGGAATTAAAAATTGAGGGATAATGATAAGAATGATTATGAGATATTCTAGAAGGATTAATTACCTTGAGTGGGATTAGGAAAAGTGATTTGTAGGAATCACATGACTAGGTTAATTGATTAGAATTAATTAACTAAGTGGGTTTAGAGGAAATAATCATTGGAGGGAACTTTAGAAGAATAGGGGGATAATTAATTTATTTGATAAATTAATTATTTGATAATAGTGATAGGATTAATTAAATTTAGATTTAATTGATTAATTAAATATAAATTTTAGGTGTCTACAAGAACCATAAGAATGTGAGCCGCTTCAGAGGTCCGACCTCCTGCGTCAACAACTAGAAGGTTTTTGGCTTCTAACACAAAAGGTGTCTAGTAAGGGCATCTATTCGGGTGGCTATAATCAGTAATGTGTTACACTCCATTAAATGGAAGGCCTCCTAGCCTATAGAGGTTGTGCTCTATAGGGTTTATGGGGATTCATAACGTTGTTATAGTAGCATTTAACACCCGTTGCTTGCAACTTTTGTTAGAAATAAATTTATTTATAGTGGCTTGGAAGAGCTTGGCTTTAGCTTGTTACCACTTGGGTCATTCTCTCTCACTTGACCATATGGGCTACTCGGTAGGCAGACCCTCTAAAAGGAAACACAAAAGAGACTATTTATCAAGACACAAAAAACACTTGTTAATTTTAGAGCACTAGCAGAAGTGTTTGTTGGAGTTGAGGAAATACAACACCACAGGAGCCCAAATGATCTCTGCAAGCTGAAAAACCTATTACAAGGAGAAGCAAGGAAGAAAATCACAGAAGAAAGAAATACACAGAAAATATGCTCAAAAAGAGAGAGCTCAATATTCACAAAATGTGTAATGTAAAAAACCTTCTTCTTACAATGAAAAGAATGAACTCAACCTTTAATAGGTCAAGAAACCCTAAAAAGGAATACCTAGGTTTGCACATAATAATTAATAAAAGAATTAATTATTATGCACCTAAAGTTAGCTTAAGTGTAAAAGAGATAAAGGGTACTTAAATAATTAAACAAATATTGTTTAATTAATCAAGTAAATACCAGAATACTCTAACACCCCCCTTAAGCTAGACTTAGTGAGAAGCTAAAACCTAGAACAACTACTGAAAGCAGGAAAGATGGGTCCTGGCAACAAGGCCTGATCAGGTACCCAAATACAATGAAATCTCTATGAACTGGAGAAATAGAGAAACCCACATGGGAAAAAACTCTACTACAAAAAGAGATGGAAAAGAATACCACTAAAGTATGAAATAGATGCAAACACTATCTTTGAGAAACTGTTGATCTGAAGAACCTCCACTGAAATAGAACATGACCAGGTAGAGAAGACTATAATCTGTATGAGTGCCCTCAAATGACACTACTTGAATCAGAAGGCAAACAGGGCAAACAACTGAAATCGAAGATACAGATGGTATGAAAACACCAAAGCCTGAAGAGATGATCAATCCAGCCATGAAAGCATTAGAACCAACAGGATAAACCTCCCCAGAATGCTAAAGAGGGAGAGGGATAGGAACACTGAAAAAGAACGACCAAGAAGAACTAGGAACATCAGAGGTGCTGAGAAAGTACATAGTGTTGTGGAAGGAACACTCACTTGACACACATCATAAGGCAAATTTCATGGAAGGAACACTCACTAGACAATGGTTGATGGCAAACAAGGAAAACATCAAC
Organism: Cryptomeria japonica; assembly: GCF_030272615.1. NCBI lineage: Eukaryota > Viridiplantae > Streptophyta > Pinopsida > Cupressales > Cupressaceae > Cryptomeria > Cryptomeria japonica. The sequence continues at coordinate 345,922,510 of NC_081411.1, read as the reverse complement.
CCCCTAATGGCACTTTATAAGTAGTGCATGTACAACAAGGCACAAGATGTGCAAGATCCCAAGTAAGAAATACATGATGACACTTTATCTCAGTGCATGTGCAAAAATACAAGCTAAAATGATAAGAAGACTGGAAATAGAAACAAGAACCAAAATAGAGACATCCTACCTAGAGAAGAGATCCGAGGACCTGAAACAACCAAGATATCCACTAGAGTACTGAAAAGAAAAAAATGAATAAAATATGCATGGAGAAGAATCTAGAAATAAAACTCATATGGATAGAAAGTACACAGCACACACTTTCCAAAAATGTAAACTTTTTAAAAAACAGAGGTCGGATGCTCATTCTATGGCTCCCGGAGTGCAAAAACAAGACCTCACTTTGACTAGAAAAAAAACATAGTCAAACAGAAAAATTGGAAAAAATTACCAACACCATGAGGCCTAGCTCAGAACTAGCTTTTTGACACCTATTTATTTTCAAAAAAAAGACTTCGTATGCCCAATATATGACCAAAAAAACAAACCCCCCTTCAAAAAAAGAGGAAGGGGTAGTCTGGTGGCTGTTCGGGTGGAGAAGGCCAATGAGCAGCACTCCGATGGCGGGCTGGTGGCACCCCGATGGCTCTCCGGTGGTCGAGCGACCACCAGGTGGTGCAAAGGAAACTAGGCATAGGCGATGAAAAGGAGCCACAGGTTTAGTAGGAGTGGTCAGGCGAGCAAAGGAGGCTGCAGGGCAGAGTAGCGACAGCCAGCGAGGAGTGGGGAGGAGGGTTCTGGCAGTGGGAGCAAACAAGTCAGTGGCGAGAGCAGGGTCTAGTGGGGTCAGGGCTGGCAGGAGTCGACGGGGGCCAAAAGGGGCCAAAGGCTAAAGGCTAGTGGTGGCGGTGGGGCCTGGTCTAATAGGGTCGGCACCGGACTATCAGTCCAGTAGGGTACGAAGACCTGCGCCCAAAAAAAAAAAAAATGATTTTTTTTCAAACAAAAACCTTTTTTGATTTTTTTTTTTTTTAGTTTTAATTTTTTCAAAAAATCAAAATATAGCCTGCATGTCGTAAAAAGGCAAAAAAAAAAAAGATAGAATTTTTTTCTTGAACTACGTGCCAGGGTCGTACGACCTAGATCTAGAGAAAAAATACTCCCCGAGGCTCAAGAACCAAAATAGGTCAAATTTTATATGACCATAAGGGTATTTGGGCCTTCTGAGCATGATGGTGAGGTCTGTTTAGGCCCAAAGTGCTCAGAAAAAATCATATCACTAGGTGCATAAAAAAAATTAATGAAACCCCAGATCTGCTTCCACTGTAGAAATTCTCAAAACAAGAACATGTAGCTGCAGATATGAAGCTCCGATACCATTTTGGAGTTGAGGAAATACAATACCATAGGAGCCCAAATGATCTCTGCAAGCTAAAAACCTTGTTACAAGGAGAAGCAAGGAAGCAAATCACAGAAGAAAGAAATACACAAAAAATATGCTAAAAAAGAAAGAGCTCAATATTCACAAAATGCGTAATGTAAAAACCCTTCTTCTTATTACAATGAAAAGAATGAACTCAACCTTTAATAGGTCAAGAAACCCTGAAAAGGGATACCTAGGTTTGCACATAATAATTAATAAAAGAATTAATTATTATGCACCTAAAGCTAGCTTAAGTGTAAAAGAGAGAAAAGGAACTTAAATAATTAAACAAATATTGTTTAATTAATCAAGTAAATACTTGAATACTCTAACAGTGTTTTCTAGACTTAAGAAGACAAAGCAAGCAATTATGAAATCAAATCTTTGCTAAAGATTTTGCACCAAATTTGTTAGTAGTTTTGAGATAATACCCCTCCTGCAAGCACACAAGTTAGGTAAATTTTAAATCCAAAAGACTTTGTGAAATAAGGGCCTTTGACAAAACATTTTTCTCCTTTTAGAAAGCTACACCACTTTGTTAGTCTGATCAAAAGAGATTAGTGCTTAAAAATCAAATCTACAATCTCTAATCAAGATCAAAATAAGAAAACAGAAAACACAAATGCACCTATACCAAATGCAAATGCAGAAAGATAAGACACAGATGTCATTTTCCCAGATCTAAATCTTGCACATCAAACAACAGAACATAAACATGACAAAAGCCTACACTGATGCAATTTCCCAACACAAACATGACAATACAAATCACAAATACAATTTAACAACCTACAAATACCAAAAATTTGATCCAAAACCCTGCAAAATAGAAACGCAATTTTATGGAACCCAGACACGATTTTAGAATAAAAACGCATTTGATCATGCACAGACGCGATTTCAGGATAAAAAATTGACAAAAACAACAAAAACTCTAAAATGTGAAAATGGTAGTTGTAGATGCAGAAATAGAACAAAGACGAAGTTGAATTTGTTGCAGATGTAGAAAAATGCAAAATCATCGCAATGGCGAACCTACACGTTTGAAAAGCACCAAAACTGCAAACAAAAATGTCAAAATAAAGGGATAAGAGTCCCACCGGGCATGCCAAAATGTATATGGTGAAAAGTGGATAATGGAAATAACAATATTGAAAGACTAAAATAGATTCAACCACAAAACCCTAGCCTATCAATGAAAGTAATCCACCATACACAATGAAGATACCTAAGACAATGCAAATCAATAAAATAAAGCAATATTACCATTCACATGTGTAGTAGGGATTCAATCTCCATTGTCTTCCTATCTCCATTGATCTTGCTTGATATATTTTCTTTGAGATTTTATGTGTGCACAAGAGCTTAACAAAGAATGAAAATGTGGTTGATAGCTTGATCAAAAAAAAGCTTGATTACATAAGATTGATTAGACACCTTGATTAGATGATTATATTGATTAGGGTTGATAATGAAGGAGAGTATCCTCTTATATAGAAGACATTGTAAGAAATGGAGGGATAAGATTAAGAGGTATGGTCGGCTAGGATTAAAGGGTAGGTAGAGGAAACAAGAAAATAATGAGAGGGTAGGTAATGTAGGAATTAAGAGATAACTCACATTTGTCATGGGTAGAAATGGTTAATGAATTAATTAAATAAATAAAGATTTATTTAATTAATAGAGGAAATAGGATCAATTAAATAAATAAAATATTTATTTAATTTAGAAAAAAGCTAATTTAAATAAATAAGTGTATTTATTTAAATGAGGAAAGTCTTAGAAGAGGATTAATGAATTAATTAAATAAATACAAATTTATTTAATTAGTAGAAGACTTAGGATAAAATAATCAAATAAATAAAAATATTTATTTAATTAGACATGATAATTTTAGGTGTTTGCATATATATTGGATTACTTTTCCTTGGGGGAGTCTCTTGTATCCTTTGTCTTTGATGGAAAAGGGGGAGACAAAGAGCAGTTGTTTGGAAAGCAAGGATAAGATACAAAGGCAGGATAATTCTTTTGATAAATACATTGTCAAGATGTTTGGCAGGTGTTGCCATCAATGACAAAGGGGGAGATTATTACAAATATGTCTTTATCTTGTCATTGATGCCAACCCCTTTGATCTAAAAGTTGGTCAAAATATGGAAGTAGAATGGAAGAGGAATTTTGGGTCTAAAAGTTGTGTATTGGTCTAGAGCATTCATGTTTTGATTAGGAAGAATTTAGGTGTATATATGTTGTGATTAGAGTTTACCGAAAGACTCTTTCATGTATTGGTAAATGATCTAGGTGCTTCTTTCTGTTCCAAAGCTTCTTGGATGGTTGGTTTTTTGTTTGGATTAAGATCTGTATGTTTCATATTTCAGGTCCAATTGTATATTTTGAGTCATATGTGTGCATACATGTTATAATATTTTTTATGACCAACTTGGTGAAAATGATCATTTCAGATTTCTATATATGTACAAATGCATGATAGATAATATTTATGTCTCTATGTGTGTGAAAGTGCAATATAGTAGTGATGAAATGTGTGGCTTATGATGGCGATGTAAGTGTAAAATGGTGAAAAATGATGAGGGGAGATAAAATGGAAAGCTTTACTCCCCTCAAAAGAGGGATGAAATTTGCACAAAGGATTCCCTTCAATTTTTCACACATTACATTCAAAAGAGGAGTTTAATTCACTAGATCCAATCCCCAATAGTAAGAGATTGAATACTAAGTGAATTGTAGTAAATTTGGAAAGTATTAGGAAAGTAAATTGACCCACTTTTGTAATACTCTAGTTGAATTAAGAAAATTGAATCTAAGTATAGAAGTGACAAAGAAACCATTATATCTAGAGATAGAGATGTGGGATAAAGATGTGCAACTAGAATTAGCAATAAAATGTCAAGATGAAGATTCCCTAAAAATATGAGCAAAAGCTGCAGGGAGCGTGTGTAAGTTATGCATAGTCCTCTGAAAAATCCGTGCATCGAAAAGGTTTTTTTCGTCTCTGAAAATGAACCCTAAACCTACAATTACAGTCACGCACCTGCAACCTGCATAAAAAAAAGAGAGGGATATGTTATTGGGATTGGGGGTTTTCCTTCAAGTCAAACCCCCATTTTGGAATTAACCAAGTGGATGTAAAATGATGCAAGTAAATGAAAGGAAATGTCTGAAGTAAAATCCACCTCAAGAAGGGGATGTAATTCAAATCTTGATACTTTTGTACATGAATTTGCTTGAGTGGATATGTGACTTAGGATGTCTTAAATTTTGATAGAAATCTCCTTTTCAATGGTTGAATCCATTTCTTGAATGTAACACCTAGCCTTGAAAGGAGACTTGAAACGCTTAATGCTTGAATGTTTTAATGGTTGCACTTGATTTTGCCTTACAATACACTTTATCATCAACTTTACTTATATAAATAGGAGAGGAAGTTCTCCTTATATACTTCCCAATTAGGGGTGTTTAGGTAATTTCCCATCTTAGGCTAACATAGAGAAAATTTTCCCTCTCAACAATTGACGAGTTGAATGCAAGGGGGGACCACCTATCCTGACTTGATTTATGAAAGGCAACAAAAAAAGGTGGTGAAAAATGGTGGAAAATGCAAGTTATCGATGTCTTGAGCATGTTTCGGGTCTTCGATCAGGATTAGGGATTCGTTCGCTAATGCAAAGACCAAAATGCGGTCGAAATTTGCAAGGGTCACAATTTTATTACGCTATAGTAAGTAATGCAGAGATATCAGTTTGTATGAGGTCAGTGATCTATATACTTTGTGGTCCAAATATTTTTGTCAAGTCTGGATTGGTACTGTAACAAAAATTGTGATCAACATACATAGATGCTTTTGTTCAGGTAGTTTTTTTTTCTATAAATTGTAAAACTGTATCTTTCCCTATTGCAGTTAGCTTCAATGCGCAAGTACCCTTTTGTATCTTTCCCTAAGAGTAGTTATCCTTGGTCAACAAGTCCAATTTTGTGAGCTCCTTTCTATAGTCATTTCTATATAGTAGATTAATTTTGTGAGTTCACACTCACTATGATTTTTCCCAATTCGGGTTTTCCACATATTAAATCTTGGTGTTCATTGTGTGAATGTATTATATTTACTTCTTCTTGTCATGCAAATATAGAATGGGTTAGTTAATACAAGATTGAAGCACATAATTTTAGTTTGTGCTGATTCACCCCCTCTCAAAATTTGGTGTGTTCAACACTTTGTTTTGATAATTTTGTTGGTTAGATTAGGTTTGATTTGCATGTTTTTTCAATATTTGTGATTAACTTAGATTGGCATTCATGCTCTTTGGTTTTAATGCCTGATTTCCTTGTCCACAACAAGATGTTTGGGTTAATTGGTTGTTGATTTTTATTGTTTATCTACATGTTATGTTCGGTGTTGAATTTGGAGGATGTGCTTGCACATGTGATTTGTTGGATTTGACATAGATGATTGTGCTAGTGTTGTGATGGATTTTAGTCTCTTCTATCTCCCAAAGCAGATTGCATTGAGTGGTTTTGGTCTATGTGGCCTATTTTATGCAATATTGTGTACTCTACTTGTCATCGACCTTGAACTAGGTTTTTGATGATCTAACTTGTATTTAAGAATTATGTATGTACAAGTCCAGATATAGTATGTGTGAAAATTGATGTCAAGTGAATATGAATATTGAGAGAGTAGATTTGGTATTTTTTGATAGGTGAAAGTCAATTGGTGAAGAACCTTGATGATGATATATTCGGTGTGACAATGTTTCAAGATAGTAGTTAATCTTGGATGTGTTTACCATGATATTGGTTTCTTGACATAGTAATTGAGAGACAATTTCATGATCAAGAGATTCTATTAATTAATCTCTCGTGTTCTTTTTATTGCTAGAAGATAGTAAGTTTCTTAGCATATTTTTATATCTTACCCTGAAGTAGTGAGTTTTACTTGTGCGAGTCATTATATCTTGCCATAAGGTTGTTTGTCTTAGCCTTGCAAGATTATTAGGTGCATATTTCTTCTTGGCAGTAAGCCTAAATCATTGTAATCAGTTTTATTTATATTATGAGTGTGATTCTCACCATGGTTTTTTCTTGTCGGTTTTCCACGTATACCTAGTGTTCAAGTGTTGATGGTTGATATTTTTAGTATTGTTGTAGAATACTAAAATATTTCATAAATTTTGATAGATTAGTATTTTAGAGGATCCAAACTAATTCATCTGCCCCTCTTATTCTTTTCATGGGTACAACAATTAGTATCAGAGCAAGGTTTCTGTTAGAAAATCTTAACTACTTAAGGTAGATCCAAAATGGTGCAAGAAATCAATTTCAAGGCACCAAAGTTTGATGGAAGAAATTTATCTTACTAGAAGGAGATGAAGGAATCTTATTTGGAAGTTTTTACAAGTGGACTCTAGGAAATTCTCCAAAATAGCTATAATCCTTTAGAGAGTGGACCTGAGACTCTAGATGAGATTTTGAATTATGAATTGATAAAAAAATTAGAGCTAAAATTGTCAATTGTTTAAGTGATATAGTATTATCCAAAGTTACAAGAATAAAAGAAGCCAAAGATATTTGAGTAAGTTAATTTTTAGAAATGAAGGAGATCCTAAGACAATGTAGGCTAGGTTAATGAATCTAAAACAAACATATGAATATCTAGAGTTGGCTAATGATGAGGCTGTCAAAAGCTACACACATAGGGTAAATGAGCTTGTGAATGTTATCAATGGTGTTGGTGCAAAGATAGAAGAAGGTGATGTTTTGAATAATATTTTTCTAACTCTCCCTAGACCCTTCAAGCCTAAGAGGTCTGCTATTAAAGAGATTCATAATTTAGATAACTATTCTATTGACCAACTTCTTGGATTACTATCTACCTTTAAAATATCGAAGATGGAAGACATCAAAAGGAAAAGAAAAGAGGTTGTATTCAAAGTTTCAAGGATGGTTGAAAATTTACCAAAAGCAAGTGAAAATATGGATGAGATCAAAGATTTTTTTTTGAGAAGAGTAAAGAGAGAAACTAGTAAATACAAAGGCATGTTAGCTATGAGATTATTTAATTATAAATGAATTGTTCATTTTTTTTATTGATACGAATTGGTCATTATTATTTAATGTATAATTTATTTATATTGTAAGTGTGATTATTAATTTGGTTTTTTCTTATTCGGTTTTCCCTGTATACATGGTGTTTATGTGTTGATGGTTGATGTTTTCACTATTTCTATAGAATAGTTAAAGGTTTATTAAAGTTTTATAGATCAATATTTTATAGGATCTAGATTGATTCACACCCCCCCCCTCTCTCAGTCCTTCCATGGTTTCAACAATTTCTTGATGCCATTATACCTATAAACATTTACAAACTAGTTTTAGGTATACTCTCCTCCTCTATCTAAACTTAGAACCTTAATAGAGTGGCCACTCTTCTTCTCATCTTGGGCCTAAACATGTTGAATTTCTCAAAATATTAGATTTATTTTTCAAAATATAAATCATGTCTTATGACTGTTATTATCTATGAATGTAATAGAATAGTGATTTTTTCCAATAGAAATGGTTTGGATAGGGCCACAAAAATATATGTGCAACAACTACAATGGTTCTCTTTCCCTTTTAGAGTTCCTTTATTGAAAGGGTTACCTATGTTGTTTTCCTAAAATGCATGCTTCACATCTAGAAATAGGCTCTAGAATGGTTAGAAAATATCTAGCTATATCCTTCTTAGATAAATTAATCAAGCCATCATAACATAAATGTCCATACCTTAAATGCTAATGTCTATGGGGATATTGAATGAGAGTCTTGATAATTGATTGCTATTGTGCTACTATAAATTTTCCATGTTTGAGAGGTGTAGCTATACACTCAGATGAAACCATATTTCATTATATAAGAGAGACGAGTGATTCTTTCTCATTTACATTATTGGAAGAATAATCGTACTCCTATTCTTGTAAAAAATGATGCATTCAACTTTCTGCATGTAGTGTCCTAAATTGTACTCCCTTACAATTAGGTCCACATTTGAACTCTCACCTTGGCGTTCGTTTACTGAGGCTTTATCAGAGCCTTCATTCTACTCATGCCATATAATAAGTTCATCTTTTCAGCATGCACACGTTTTGCCCCCATTTCGTGGTCCCTAATTGCTCAAGACCAAGGTGCTAGTGCTTTGGTCCTCCCAATCAAGACCCCTTTTGGGTCCCCTTAATGGTAACATCATTTGGGTCAAAACCTAGATCCCATGTCGACTCATATTAGAAAAAAAATTTCTTAACAAACATTTGTAAAAGGAGGTCTACCCCTCTCATTTTGATAACCACATGATGTATTTGATAAATTGGAAAATTCAAGCAATAAAAAATTCATTTAAATTCAAATGAACAAGAAATCAGTCTTCTTTCAAGCATTAGAGCATAAGTAAAATCAAGATTCAAGAATTGGAGTTGGCATTCATGTTCTATGTTTATGAAGACTTCATGAAACCTTAATTCCTTGTGGAGACAAACAAAAATCCATTAAAAGGTACATCATTAACATTTTAGATTTTATTCAACATTTTCCCCAAGAGGAAAATATTTTTATTATAGCAGTTCAATTACATTTCATTTCTATTTCATGGTTATTTCCAAATTCAGAGTTTGACCTAAGGCAAACCCCAAATCCCAACCATTTTCCCTTATCTACTATGCACAAGAATAGGTATGAAGTTGTGATTCTCAAAATTAGCTTTATTTATAGAGATGAATAGGATCCCCTTTAGATGGAAAAAAGTTCAAAGGATCAAAGTGACAAGAATTTTGGTCTTGACATTTCAGGAGCTCCTTCTGTGAAAAGATCCAAGAACTCTTATATTCCTCAAATCTAGGTTTGGGGCTAGATTAGATGACTGTAGCTCACTTTTTATGTGTTTTTACTTCAATTCGAGCAAATTTACCCTAATTTCAACAATTTCATAATTCAACTTAAAAGAGGGTTTCAAATCCTTAACTAGTGAATCCAATAGGAATTCATAGTTATATCCTTATTGATTTGAGGATAGATCTATTGGGTTCACCCCTATTTAGTGTGGTGGTACCTAAGAAACAATTAAGGGTTTTACTTTATCATTGGATGAAACCCTAACTTTTCACCATCACACTGCATATATTAAGCTTTGTAATCTCTTTAGACCATCTATCCAATGCTCTAGATTTTTCTTAATATTGGTGGTATATAGTCATCTTCTATCTCTTTCTTCTCACCTCTATTTGTGTGGATCATAATAGACCCTTTTCCCACAACTATAGCTAATACATTGTCTCTAATTTTAGTCTTAAACTTGATAATTTTATTAATAAAAGGAAAAAAATTATTAGAACTCATGTGGTTTCTATAGCCACTATCAAAATACCAAACTTAAACATTGTGATAAATAAAAATTTTGCACACAATGAAGGCCTTTAATTGATCACCTTAAACTACCTTTTCATTAGCCACATCTGTATTTTTCTTTGTCCTTTTACTCTATATTTTAAATAACTCACTTGAAGAACAACCAAACTTTCAACAATAAACTCTTCATTGATCATATCATACCTCTAACATAAGCCATTATTGTTCTACTTGGATATGGAGCAAGACTAATAGTTTCTTGCTACCTCTTGGATGTGTGATCATCTTGAGCTATCTAATCTAGAACCAACTCATCCAAGGTTGCTTTTATCTATAAATCTTGACTTTAGTCTAGAGTTTTGTTTTCATATTCATTTTTCTCTTGTATTGGCTCAAGGTTTGAATATTTTCTCTAGGGAAACAATTGTAGACATATTTAGATGTTGCTCATGGGTTTTAGGTAAACCCTTCATCCCATCCACCATCAATTTTGAGAGGTCATTTTCCTCTTCAATGAAAATTAGTATTACATTAACTTTAGAGGACATCCTTTTGATTATTTTCTCGAAAATCTTATTCTCTTTGATTATTTTACTACTTCTTATTATATGGTTTATCAAACCTAAGAATCTTGCATGAAAATTGGAAACGGACTCACTGTCCTTCATTTCAAGAGTCTAAAAATATCTTTCAAGCATCTGGAGCTTCACCAATTTGATTTTATAAGTACCCTAGTAACTTGTTTGAAATATTTTTTAACCCTCTTTTGCATAGTTACCTACTACTACTCTTGGAAAATATTGCCTCTATTAAGGCTAGTTCCATCAACTCAATGCCTTAACATGTTTCCTTCTTTCCACCTTTATATGGGTCTTTTGGCTTCTCATGAGGGCCACAAACTAAGTTTGGTTAATCTCTTCTTGGAAACCACTAATCACTAGCTTCCCATAAGTCATTTGCAACCATTATGGTCTCCATGTTTTCTTTTCATAAACAATATAGTTATGTCCGTTAAATGATGGTGGTTGATACCAACTCTTGCTATCTTCTCCAACCATGTATCCAACACAATAAAAATTCAAAACCTATAAAACAAATGATAAACACACTTAACACTTAGGGCCTTATATGTTTGATACCAAACTCTTGAATTAAAAACTAAATAAAATATGAAGTGCATAGATGCAATATCAAATGTAGGAGATAAAATCCATAAACAAAACATAAAAAAAGTTGGAGAGAATATCTACATATTATTAATCATTAAAATGAGATCTAAAAACTAATTTTAAATGCAAACTACAAGAAAACTATGTACAGTGATCTAGAGATGCCACCAATCACTACTAATTTGGAGCTGCACTAAACTCCCTTCTATTATTTATTCTTGGACACAAACATTCCTCTATTAAGAAATTCTATTCACACTCTTCCAACTCTCCATTTATTTTTTGCATTCAGTATTCTCCTTTTTAATCTTTTGTTGTCTTCTCACAAATATTCCTTCTTATTTTTCAAATTTCAAATTTACCAACCTGTATTACTATACTAGGGAAAACCATTTACATAGATATATTTTCATTCTAATCTCTATTTTTTATATAATTAGTTATAAGTCACTCTTAATAAATTTTTATTTATTTATGGATGAGATATATGTCTTGTAGTAGCATAAATTAGTTATCATAAAATAGAATAAGAGAATAATCTTAAACAAGGTATACTACAATATGCTAGTGTAACTAGTAAGATGGGAAAGGCATCAAAAGAATTAGACTAGGCAACCACAAAACTATCAAGGTTATGAAATCAAATCCTAATTCAATAAACAATGGAATGAAAGATGAGACATTCAAATTGAAATACAAACTGTCACAAATGTCTCCCTTCATTGACCTCCATTGTCCTCCTTTCTACTTCAAATTTGATGTGGATCTCACCTACAAGCACAAATGTAAGTAAAAAGAAAGTGGATTATCCGATGAAAATCACAGCATAAGGTTACTCGAAACATAGTAAGCCATGATCGAAGAAAAGGAATCAATTTATAGGACAAGACTAGATGTATGAGGAAAACCCAATGTGGGAAAAACCTCAGTGAGAAAAGTTGTTGGAGACTACAGCTCCAATTGAGCCTCACAAATAAAACACTAATTTACAAAGATTTAGGGCATCGACCCAAGTAGCACCAACCCCGTCTATTTTAGGGCACCAACCCAAAGAACACCAACCCCTGCACCAAGCTTTAACTTGGTGATGTATATTGAAATACTATTTAGATACAGTTAAGGCTTCTTGTTGCAAATGAATTGTGCAACTCTTGATTAAATATTCTACTGCCAGTTGATAGTCTTTTCTCCTCTAATGAATCTCAAGCTACTAGTTGTGAGATTACTCTTTTTGATTCTTGGCCTTTGATATCTCTCTCTCTCTCACAGTCTCACAACAAACTGTGTCACACTTGGATGTTGTCTTCTCTGCTACACCTTGTCAGTTTAGCTTAACTGTGAAACTACAGTTATACCAGTACTCAATCACTTCTGATTGAACCCTCTCACTGGTATGCTTTCTCACTTACTCTACAACTTCCTTAGAATACGTTCTAAGGCTAACAATTCTTCTTTGCACTTAATCTCAATTTTCTCTTCTTCATCTTCTTTGTGATAGGGAGGCTACCTAGTTTACCATCAATTAGGATTGTTTGATGGTTGCTTCTATCCCTTTGCAGTTCTGAGTCTATTCCTCTAGACTTCTAAGGGCTTCCCTACAATTTATTTTCTTATCTCACCTTCCTGAAGCTTAGAAAGTAAGCTTGCGTACTATATCCTTGCAGGGGTGAAGGACACACACATTCTTTCTCTCTTTGCGAAACCACCCATCTTGTTTGGTTTAGAAAACTTTCCCCCTTTGGTTACACAATGTCTTGATTTCAAGCTTGTAGTATTCTAGATCTTCTTCCAGTTCTTAGCAGTTTCCTTCCCTTGCAGGTTATCTCCTTCAAATTACTGAAACCTAGCCGGACAATCACCAAGCTCAACTAGGCTCAATATGCAGAAATGGAGATTGCCATTTTTGGGTTTCCTCCTACTACTACTCTACTCTTATTGTACATTTTTGGCTCTTCCTGAAGAACTCCAATGGCCATGTGGATCCCACAGTGAAGGTTCAAGACAAAGCCATATTTACACTATGAATTCAAAACAAAGAAATGAACAACAAAAAGTAAACTTTAATTATGGAACTGTAATGAAAACTTAACAAAAACAAGACAGTACAACACCGAGTGATCAAAAACAAGAAAATAGACTTGTATATATTTCTCTTGTGTTTCCTATAGTATATAACCAATTCAACATCTTACAATTAGACTTTTATAGCTCATCCATCCATCGTGAAACATAGACGGTTACAAACTGGAGAAAATAGGTTCACAACGGGTCATTGACATAGCCTCAGAACCTGGCTTCTGATGCTCGTTGCAAAGTTTGCACTTTTCCATTGGGTGATTGGGGTAGCCAAAACACACCCTCACCATGTTGGCATTTTTTATGATTATGTTGTGATTGTCATTGATGGTCACACACTTGCTATGAGATCACTTTTTGAATGTGTGAATTATGCTCAATCGGTGATTGTTCCAAACCGATATCATGTGATAGTCTTTAGACAACTGTTGTTATGCAGAAAGTGTTTACCAATCTCAAGTAGAATAGAGAGATCTAGCAGTTTGAGGATCTCAAGTAGTATGAAGGATCAAAGTGGCAGAACACATATTTCCCAGTCTTCATTTTTGTCAAACCGGCAACCGATATTTTTTATGAACTGGTAATACTCTGTGATGAGTTACCAACCGATACTTTGTGATGAGTTACCATCAACCGTTTGTGTGGCGGTATTGACACTCTGGTGGTGCTTTTGTGTTGTGTTACCAAATATGTCTAGATGCAATGAACCTAGGAACTTGCAATATAATCCTATTGGATTGACATGAAATCAGTTTCCTTTATAAGGACATCATGTCTAGGGTTTTAGGAGTGGTTAGGGTTTTTAATATTGCATGATTTTTGTATGAGCGATCATAGGAGAGAAGAGAAAGTCTATGTGAAGTAACAAAGTGTGAAGTGTCTGAAGACTAAAGTAATGCAAAATGCATTAACAATGAGCTTTCATGGATCTAACCAAGCATACTGTGCTAGTATCTAGATCACTCACTTGTTGATTACTTACATCTTCGACAAGTCTGAAGACCCTTAACTGGGTAGGCTTGGCAAAGCCTTTTTAAATCCTCTAACAAGGTGGTTCACATTCATGGATCTTAAATCCTCCAACAAGGTAGTCTTTAATCGGACTTATCTCCTAACAGAGATTGAGATTCCTAATACGATCTGTTCTGGTAAAGAACATTGTATGACCTTAACCGGTCTGGTTTCTATTCTGTAGATAGTAACTTGTGAGTTTCATCTCACCGTGGTTTTTCCCATCTGGGTTTCCACATCAAATATCTTGTGTTATGGTGTTATTGCTTCTATGGGTGAATGCCTTACTTGCTATTTGGTTTGCTTGTGTGTTAACTGGTCTATTTTTTAAACTATTTTACCCATTTACTACTAGACTGTTTAAGTGTTTAAGTCCAGTAAATTTTGGTATACTAATTCACCCCCCCTCTTAGTATTCATCAATTGGTATCAGAGCCAACATTTCTATAAGTCTAACCACTTGGAAAGAGATATGGGGAATACACTATGAGGGAACTTACTCATTGGCTCACTTAGTCTAAGCAAGCCTATGATGAACTTATGGTCAAATATAAGGCCTCTTAGGCAAAAAGAAGATAGCATGCTGAAAAACTGATGGAGCTATCTTAAAATAGTTCTTCTGATGAAATGAACATGGAATCCCTAATTCAAGAAATAGAAAAGTTGAATGAATCCAATTCTAACCCAAGAAAAGAGTTGGAAGGACTGACTATCCGAATGTGTCAAGAGCTTGAGAACCAGAGGAAAGCTGAAGACCTGATAAAAGACAAAGATCATGAAATCTCTAAGTTGAAGCAAGAGATCAGTGCACTTCCACTAGTCTTCATGAAAGAAAAATGGAAAAAGAAGGAGTACAAAGGGAACTAAACATGGGTATCTCTGAGAATACAACCTTGAAGTAATCCAACGTTGCTATTTCCAAATAACTCACCGAGTCAAAGGAAGTACTTGCCAAATTCAATAAGAGCACTGTCAAGCTAGAGCAGAAGCTAGAATCATCTAAACTGGTAAAGAATACCAATGGACTTGGTTTCTCTAATTATGAGAAAGGTGAGACTTCTGGAACAAAAGATGGAGCATTAGAGAAATAACCAACATCAAAGGATAAAGGTAAGCAAAAGTTCAAACCTATTTTCTTTAACTGTCTCAAGGAAGGACACACTACTAATGTATGTAGAAGTAAGGCTTACAATAATTTTCCTTATTTTCTAAATGATAAGCCTAGATCCAATAGATTTAATGGTAATTGTTATGTATGCAACAAGTTTGGGCATAGAGAATTTGAATGTAGGTTTGTCATGCACAATACTGGAAGGTTTCCTCA
This sequence comes from Cryptomeria japonica, assembly GCF_030272615.1. Lineage (NCBI taxonomy): Eukaryota > Viridiplantae > Streptophyta > Pinopsida > Cupressales > Cupressaceae > Cryptomeria > Cryptomeria japonica. Next base: position 345,907,131 of record NC_081411.1, on the reverse strand, counting down.
AAGGAATCAAGGATTTTTTCCTGAACCCTCTAGAAACCGGAACTCAAACCAGTTTAATACCTATAATCATCAATCGCATAGCAGTGGCTATCAAGTAGCAACCAGATGGAGAGAAAACTATTGGATTTGCCATGGTCATTGTCACACTGTTGCAATATGCAGAAGGAAGAATGGAAACATGAATAATGGACCTTGGAGAGAACCTCGAATGGTTTTCTATCATTGCAACAAACCGGGTCATTCAGCAAGATTCTACAGAAGAAGAAAGAGAATATCGAATGACATACCAGTCACTCCGGAAGGAATGATTGATGTTGAAACTGTTCAAGTGGATATGAACAAAACCTGGAAGAAGAAGCCAGAAGAAGTAATTCAAGAAGAACTGGTTTCTGCATCTAGTGTGGAAGTTGTTGAACTGCCAAACTAAGCATCAGAATAGCTTAGGGGGAGCAAATGGTGAAATGTTTCGAACCCCCAATCTATACTGATGAAAGACCTTAACCAGTATGTGATACCTATCATTTGGTAGAAGACTGGAAATGGTGAAAGGAAAATTAGGGTTTACGCCCTAATGGTGGAGAATTTATTACAGTAGGTGAGGAATATGTTTAAAAGGAACTTTCAAGTCATTTCTCACTATCATTTTTTGAGTGAAGAAGTTTTTCAAGTGCAGAGCAAAGAAAAGGTGATTTTTGTTGCAATTCAAAGAAATTTTGAAACCCTGAAGAAGATTCATAAGCTAATATTAGACAGTCAAGAGCAGAACTCAAAGCGATGATTCAATAACCGACATAGTGTGTGGTGAAGTGGAATTAGCAAGCCCTAATTCTTGATTTTTGAAAGGTATTTCTCAAGTTTTCTATTTTATCATGGCTTCTGCATCACACTCTAGTTATATTGCACCCATTTATTCAGTAGATTTCATCCAACAAAAAGAAAAATATAATGCCCTATCCTTAGTACCTGCTGGTGTCATTATCAAGGAAGGCATTTTTTATTACATTGACTATAAAATTGAAGACCTAGGATCCCTTGCAATCCATTCTCAGCTAGGTCTATTCTATGGGAAGGATAAAAAGATCAAACCAAAGTATAGCATCTTGGAAAAGAAGAAGCTTCACAGTGCGGTTTATTTCCTTGAAGATTTCATAGATGACCACATCTGAATCATTCAGAGTAGAGTTCATGGTGATAAAATGCATCTTGAGAGAACACATGACATCACGCCAGAAGCTATTCATGTCATCACTAGTTTCTGCAGTGTCGGTGAAGTGCCAGCCTTGAGGAAGATCATCAAGACCAAAATGACCAAGCGCATTGGTTCAATGAGCGACTCATGTGGAATTATTGTCAACTCAATCAAGGATGATCTGGTCAAGTATGCTTGCATGATGATAGGTTACTAGACTTTCTTGGCTAGCAAAATTAACTCAGTCTCTGCTACAGCGGTAAATGCCACTTACAGGATGATCAAGGAAGATGCATCATTTTCTCTGTTCACTTGTATGCAAAGACAACTTTTGTTGAACCTCAAGTCGATCAAACATGATAATGCATTGAGATTTAAGTTTGGACAACTATTGGTTGGGTTGTTTTTCTACTTCCAAGGTTACTTCCCAGGAGTTAGAGATATTCAGTGGTCTGCCGACCAACCGGTTGCCAAGAAAATCAAGGAAAGCCTGCAAGCAGTTGGAACCGGTTACCTTGAAGTCCTGAAAAAGTACTTTGATGAGTTCAGAAGCAAGATGAGCCTAAGGATGAGGATATCCAATGACATTGTCAAGAAATATGAAGAGGACATCTGCTTTATCATCAAAGTGGATGAATGCATAATGGACGTCATTGAGCCTAGGTAGGAAGAAGTGGAGCCTATGGGCTATGAGGTAATGTATGATATGCTGGACGGGTATGCCTCTACCCTTATTGTCTCACCTCTTGACCCTAAGGAGAAGAGAACTGACATCTATTTGGAAAGGGTGACACTGGTTAAAGAACCTTTAGTAAAGAAGAGAAAGGAAGTGCCATCTATATCGGCACCGGTTACTGCAGCAAGCCCCAAAGTGACCAAGTGGTCACTGGCAAAGAAAAAAATGGAAGTGAAACCCACCAAAGTATTTGAGAGAAAGCAGAAGGCAAACAGCAGCACACTGGACTTAGAGGACACTGTGTCTGAAGAATAACCTAAGAAGACTAGGCAAACGAGGAAGAAGACAAAGGCAACCAGCAATGAACCGGTAGCATCTGCACTGGTAAATATTGATATTTCCTCCTACAAACCTTTGACACACTGTCAAAGAACTATTAAGAATATTAGAAGGAAATTGCTTAGCGATTTGAAAGAATATTTTGATGATTTTTCCGATAGTGAGAAAGAAGAAGTTGAGTGGGAAATCATTCATTATTTATGCATTTATCACCGGATGCCATCAAAAATTAGATCTGATGCACCTAATTCTTTATTCAATTCTTTAGATAATAAATGGCGCATTACCATAGAAAAAGAACAGGAAATGAGGGACAAAATATTTGCACAATATTTTCCTGATGTATCAAATTCAGAACTTTTCAAAGTTATGAATAAATACAAAGGCCTCTTCTTCATGAGAAGAAGAAGACTCCTGTTACTGGAAGGAAAGGTTCATGAAGTGGTAAAAGATACACATACTTATGCTCAAGTAGCTCTGAAGATGCATCAAGTGGCTGAAGCCAACAAGAAAGATGAGCAAGAACCATAAACTGGCAAACCGGATGAGGTGTATAACAATGAAAGAGAACTGGTCATAGAACAAATGGACCCCATTGATTTTGATTCCTTAGATGGTGAAAATGTTAATCAAGGTACACCATTTGAAGAAGCAGGATAGGAGAAGCAGGCTGAAGAAGAAAAGAAGCAACAGGAAGTAGAGAAGAAGAAATAGGCAAAAGAAGAGGAAAAGAGAAAAGAGGAGGAGAAAATAAAAGAGGAAGAGAATAGAACAGAAGAGGAGAAGAAGAGACAAGAGGAAGATAATAAGAAGAAGGAAGCAGAAAAGAAAGAGGAAGATAAGAAAAAGGAGAGGATAAGAGAAAAGAAGAGGAGAAGAAGAGAAGAGAAGAAGAAAATAAGAAACAAGAGGAAAAGAAGAAGAAGAAGGAAGAGGAAATAAAAGAAGAGGAGAAGAGAAAAGAGGAAGAGAAGAAACTTGAAGAAGAGAAGAGGAAGAAGGAAGAGGAGAAGAAGAAGGATGAAGAAGAGAAGAAGTGGAAAGATGAAGAGAAGAACAAGAAGAAGAGAAGCAAAGGAAGGCACAAGAAGACAAGAAAAAAGCCAAGGACAAGGAAGCAGTAGCAAAGAACATATAGGTGGAGACCCCAATGGCAACCGGTAGTCAAGCTAAACTAGCTAACATTGCCAGTCCCTTTGACCTCCAATCTATAAATGAAATGGAGCTGCTCCAAAGCATCAAGCTTTCTCAAGAGCGACTGGAAACTCTAAGGAGGAAAAAGGAGGAGGATATTATTCAAACTGCAGTAGAAACACTCACCAGTTTGATACCTAGTACTAATCTCCCTAGTAACGATTCCTCTCTAGTACAACTGAAACTCTTATGCATAGTTGTAGAGGACCAGGTGCAAAGCCTAGAAGAAGTGGCTGAAGCCAGTGCAAAAAAGAAGCATCAAAAGGATTTAAGCACTACCCTGGTGAAGAAGTTAAATGAGCTCTAGTCTAATCTACAAAAAGCTCAAAATGATATAAGGGATGCTCTGGATGAGGGGAATCTACTACTTAGTAAGATTTTCCAACCCCATCTCTTATGTGATGATGTGCTTGTACAAAGGGAAAAGCTAAAATCTGACTTATAGATATACATAAGCACCTTCAAGCCGCCATATGATTCCTTTACTGCTTATGGGAAAACCGTTCACCAGTTTCACATCTAGTCTACAAGAATAGAGTTAGAGATCAGCAACCGGACATGAGATTTGCAAGAACTTCAACTGGTTCTACTCCCACGCTTGCAAATACTTCAAAAATGCTATCTCAATCTGGATGCCTTAACGGTGACTCAAGAGATGAGCATGATAGATGCCATGGAAGAACAAGTCTCTCAGATGTAGATAGAGAAAGAGGTGGCTGCCTCCCTACTTGAGTCATGGTCCTTATCCATGAAGCAATTTTTGCAAGACTTTAAATCAATTTTTGACAACTTTTACTCTTTATTGTCATAAACTCTTATTATTTTAATACCAAATGAAAATAGGGGTTGTTCAACTGTACTTTGTCATTGTTGGCAAAGGGGGAGAAGTATTCTGGGATTTAAAATTATGGTATTTAAAATTTTGATGTATGCTATGTATACCTTCATGTCTACCTCTGTAAGAAAATAGTATACATTGTATTATTTGCAAAAGGGATAGTGTATATGCTTAGGGAGAGTGATTTTGCTTATGGCATGATTTTGTTGTAAAAGACTTAGAAGTCACAATTTTTCCTAAGTGTTGCCATCAATGCCAAAGGGGGAGATTGTTGGCATTTTTGCTGATTATGTTGTGATTGTCATTGATGGTCACACACTTGCTATGAGATCACTTTTTGAATGTATGAATTATGCTCAACTGGTGATTGTTCCAAACCAGTATCATGTGATAGTCATTAGACTACTATTGTTATGCAGAAAGTGTTTACCGATCTCAAGCGACATAGAGAGATCAAGCGGTTCGAGGATCTCAAGTGGTTCGAAGGATCAAAGTGACAAAACACATATTTCCCAGTCTTCATTTTTGTCAAACCAGCAATCGGTATTTTGTATGAACCGGTAATACTCTGTGATGAGTTACCAACTGACACTTTGTGATGAGTTACTATCCACCACTTGTGTGGTAGTGCCAACACTCTGGCAGTACTTTTGTGTCATGTTACCAAATATGTCTAGATGCACTAAACCTAGGAACTTGCAATGTAATCCTATTGGACTGACATGAAATCAATTTCCTTTATAAGGACATCATGTCTAGGGTTTTAGGAGTGGTTAGGGTTTTTAATATTGCATGAGTTTTGTATGAGAAATCATAGGAGAGAAGAGGAATTTTGTGTGAAGTGTCTGAAGACTGAAGTAATGCAAAATGCATTAACAAAGAGCTTTCATGGATCTAACCAAGCATACTGTGCTAGTATCTAGATCACTCACTTGTTGATTACTTACATCTTCAACAAGTCTAAAGACCCTTAATCGAGTAGGCTTGGCAAAGCCTTTGGAAATACTCTAACAAGGTGGTTCACATCCATGGATCTTAAATCCTCTCACAAGGTAGTCTTTAATCGGACTTATCTCCTAACAGAGATTGAGATTCCTAAAAAGATCTGTTCTGGTAAAGAACATTGTATGACCTTAACTGGTCTGGTTTCTATTCTGTAGATAGTAACTTGTGAGTTTCATCTCACCATGGTTTTTCCCATTTGGGTTTCCACATCAAATATCTCGTGTTATGGTGTTATTGCTTCTATGGGTGAATTTCTTACTTGCTATTTGGTTTGCATGTGTATTAACCGATTTGTTAGTTAAACTGTTTTACTGGTTTACTACTAGACTATTTAAGTGTTTAAGTCTAGTAAATTTTGGTATACTAATTCACCACCCCTCTTAGTATTCATCACACCGATGGCCCATAACCATGTCCACCACTTGCATGTTTCCATTGGGCATCGAGATAGCAAGAAATCCCTTCATCCGATGGCTAATGCTTTTGTCCATTTTTTGGGTGTTTCCATCATGTCATCGGCTAGCATTACTCTATGCTTTTCTAATGGCCGATGTCACCAATGTCTACCTCCTCCCCTTTTGCCTTGTCATCGGGTCATCAGCGTAACCCTGAAGCATTTCTTCCGATGGCCGATGACTATCACCTTGGCTAGCATTTTCCTATCGAGTCCACAGGATAGCTACCAAAACATGTCTTCTGCATTTTCAATCAGGTCCTTAGGACTATTACCAAATAGCTATCCCAATTTTCCAATCTTCCTTGATCTTCTTGATCTCTCTTTTTCGCTTCTCCATGTGGCACCCCCTGATTGGCTTTGGGGTCCCTATCTTGCCACCTTAGCATAGACTAACTAATTGCCCAAAATGAAGCTCTTCTTTGTTGCTGGGTCCCACAATGGTTGCCAAGTCAGGAGAGATATAGAGGCTACCTAGTTTACCATCAATTAGGATTCTCTGATGGTTGCTTCTATCCCTTTCTAGTTCCAAGTCTATCCCTCTAGACTTCTAAGGGCTTCGTACCATTTTTTTTCTTATCTCACCATCCTCAAGCTCACAAAGTAAGCCTTCTCACTATATCCTTGCAGGGGTGAAGGACACACACATTCTTTCTCTCTTTGCAAAACCACCCATCTTGTTCAGTTTAGCAAAATTTCCCCCTTTGGTTACACAATGCCTCGATTTCAAGCTTGTAGCATTCTGGATCTTCTTCCAATTCTCAGTAATTTCCTTTCCCTATAGGTTATCTCCTTCAAATTACTAAAACCTTGTCGGGCTATCATCAAGCTCACTTAGGCTTAGTATGAAGAAATGGTGATTGCCATTTCCTAGTTTCCTCCTACTGCTACTCTACTCTTACTGTACATTTTTTTCTCTTCCCGAAGAATTCTAATGGCCATGTGGATCCCATTGTAGAGGTTCAAGTTCAAGCCATATTTACACTGTGAATTAAAAACAAAGAAACGAACAAAAAAAAGGAAACTTTAATTATAGAACAATAATGAAAACTTAACAAAAACAAGATAGTACAACACTGAGCAATCAAAAACTAGAAAATAGACTTGTATATATATCTCTTGTATTTTCTATAGTATCCAGCCAATCCAACATCTTACAATTAGACCTTTATAGCTCATCTATCCATCATGAAACACAGATGATTACAAATTAGAGAAAATGAGTTCATAATGGGTCATCGACGTAGCCTCAGAACTTGGCTTCTGATGCTCATTGCAAAGTTTTCACTTTTCCATTAGGTGATCGGGGTAACCAAAACACACCTTTGTCGATAGCTGATAACCATGTACACTACTCGCACTTTTGGCATCAGGATAACAAGAAATCCCTTCATCTTATGGCTGCTGCTTTCCTCCGCTTCCTAGGCATTTGCATTGGGTCATCGGGTAGCATTACATTGCGCTTTTTTGATGACCAATGTCACCAATGTCTACCTCTTCTACTTGTGCCTTGTCATCAGGTCATCGACGTAACACATAAGCATTCCTTCCGATGGTCGATGACTATCACCTTGGCTAGCAATTTCCTATCGGGGCCACGGGATAGCTACCAAAACATGTCTTCCACATTTTCCATCAAGTCATCGAGAAGACTACCAAACAACTATCCCGATTGTCCAATCTTCCATGTGGCACCCCTTGATTGGTTCTAGGGTCCTTATTCTACCACCTTAGCACGGACTCACTAACCACACTGAGTGAAGCTCTTCTTTGTCGCTAGGTCATACCATGGTCACCAAGTCATGGGAGATAAACTTAGTGCACCGTGCCCTGGTAGTATAGGGACTATTGTCTGATCATCTCGAACTCGCTCACCTGTTAACCAATCACGGGAGGAAGGTTCCATCAGGTCATCAGGGTAGCTTAAAACTACTCGGCCTGATACTTCGATACACTTTTCTCCCAATGCTTGCTCATTAGTTCATCAGGGTAACATGAAACCACTCCCTCCGATATCCAATGACTCCACTCCATACTCTAGTAACTTCATCAAGGTAAGTCTTGCCAATCAGGGTAGGTATTGCCGATAAGGAAAAATTCAAAAATTACTATAAACAACCAAACAAATGGACTTAGAGCTAGTCCTTATGTATGTACATGACCATTGGAAGGTCTCAAAAGCCAAAAATGGTTAAGGGCATTCCAACCCTTAGGTGCTCCTGCACCATACTCCCCCAAAAACAAAGAAGTCAAGTGACTATGTGCGGTAGCAAGGAGAGATCAATTCCCAACTTCACAAAGTCTAATTTAGGGACCCAGGTCACCTCAGAATCAGATTTATGCATCTATTTGACAAAATATTCCATGTAGACCTATTGTCTAGTCTTCTTGAGAATGCGGGAATCCAACACTTTCTCAGCCTGAGGCATGGAAGAAGAAAGTAAGAGCAGGTCAACAAGTGACTGTTGGACATCTGAAACTCATGCTTCCTCCTTTAGATGTTTCCCCTTGTAGGCAACCAAATTTGTGATATTGAAAATCAGAGACAAAGCAATATTAGATGGCAAATCAATCTTATAGGCATTAGAGACATATTTGGCTAAAAATTTACATGGGCCTATTCTCCTCATTTGTAGCTTGCTGGGAATCCCTTTCTGAATTCGAGCCTTGTTCAAATGTACCATCACCAAATCTCCAACAAAAAATTGCACATTTCTCAGTGTGGCATCAACTCTGGCTTTAACTTTTTGTGAAGAATGTTGGAGAGCTCGTCTGACTTGGTCATGAACCTCCTTCATAGATTGAGCGACATCATCATCTTGACCACTTCTGTGCAATAGATTACTTAGATCTTGTAATTCCATAACACCATGTGGGTGCATACCATACACTATCTCAAAAGGGCTCTTCCCAGTAGACCTGTTAACACTCTCATTGTACGTAAACTCTACCTAGTAAAGAACCTAATCCCAACTCTATCCATATTCTTTTCTTAAGCACCTTAAAAGTTTTCCAAGTTTCTTATTGACCACCTATGTTTGACCATCCATTTGGGGATGATAGGCTAAACCAAAAGACAAATTAGTTCCCAATCTTTTCCAAAGAGTTTTCCAAAAATGTTCAAGGAATTTGACATCTCTATATAAAACAATACTAACCAGAAAACCATAGATTCTTATGACCTCTTTGAAAAAAAAGTGTGCAATGTGACTAGCATCATGAGTAGCTATACAAGGAACAAAAAATGCCATCTTACTGAATCTATCAGCAATAACAAAAATGCTATCACAACCAAGCTTTGTTTTAGGTAAACCAACCACAAAATCCATAGTGACACATTCCCATGGCCTTGTAGGAATAGGTAATGACTGATAAAGACCGGAACTACTAGTTGTTCCTTTAGCTTTCTGACAAACCATACACTGCTCAACATACCTTCTGATATCCCCCTGCATTTTGGGCCAATAGTAGAACCTTTAAACAAGTTCCAATATCTTATTAAGGCCAAAATGACCACTCAAACACCCATTGTGCTTTTATTGGATCACATTCTCCCTCATTGATCCTTTGGGAACACATAACTGTCCACGTTTAAACAACAAACCATTTTGCAAAGTAAAATCAGCATATTCACTATGAAAGTGATTCTGAAATTCTTGACAAACCTTGTAAATGGCTGCAAAATCTTCATCATTAGGGTACAAATTTTTCAAGGAATCCAATACTTTGAATCTTCACTTCTTGCAGTGTTAGTAGTCTTCTACTAAAATAATCTACTACTTTATTACACTATCCTTTTTTATGCTTAATAGAAAAAGTATATGACTGCAAATACTCAACCCATTTAACATGCCCATGACTCAACTTATTTTGGAAATTCAAAAAACTCAAAGCTTGATTATCTATGTAAACAATAAACTCCTCAGGTAACAAGTAGTACCTCCACTTCCTAAGAGCTTGGACAAAAGCATACAACTCAAGATCATAGGATGAATACTTCTTCTTCGCATCATTGAGTTTCTCACTAAGGAAATCTATAGGTCTATTCTCCTGACTCAAAACAACACCAACTACTATATTAATTGCATCACATTCAATTGTGAGAAACTTATCAAAACTAGGAAGAATGAGTACTGGTTGTGTAGATACCTTTTTTTTCAAAAGTTATAAACCCTTTGTTAGCTGCATTGGTCCACTAAAGCTTAATCTTAACCCCTCCTTTGATGGCATCCATCATGGGTGCACAAATATCACTGAACCCTCTGATAAACTTCCTGTAGAACTGTGCCAAACCATGAAAACTTCTTATTGTACTTGATGTCTTTGGTGTTGGCCAATTTATGATGGGTTCCACCTTTGATGTGTCCATCTTCAAATGTCCTCCTGAAACTACAAATCCAAGATAGACAAGTTCCTACTTCATGAACTCACACTTCTCCAAGTTTATTGTTAGTTGCTCATCATACAATTTTTGCAATACAATACTAAGATCTTCTAGATGTTCGTCTTTAATTTTACTAAAAATCAAGGTATCATCTAAGTATACAATAACAATTTTACAAATAAAATCTTTCAGCACTTCATTCATGAGTCTCATGAATGTACTTGGAGCATTACTAAGACCGAATGGCATAACAAGCCACTCATAAAGTCCTTCATTGAGTTTGAAGGCTGTTTTCCATTCATCACCTTCTTTTATCCTGATTTGGTGGTATCCACTCTTGAGATCAATCTTAGTGAAGTACTTTGCCCCTCCCAAGAAATCCATCAAGTCTTCAATTCTTGGGATAGGAAATATGTATCTTATTGTGATTCTATTTATGGCTCTTGAATATGTGCATAACATCCATGTTCCTCCTTTCTTGGGTGCTAATACTGTGGGTATGACACAAGGACTTATGCTCTTCTTTATCAACCCTTGGTCCAACAATTCTTGGACTTGTCTAGCCACTTCCTTGTTCTATTTTGGAGTCATATTTTAGGCTTCTTTATTAGGTAATGATTCTCCTAGAATGAAATCAATCTTATGGCTTATGGTTCTAATGGGAGGTAGGGTTGCTGGTGCTCCATCACTTATGATTGCTTTGAAGTTGTCTAGTATCTGCTGCACTTCATGAGGTATTTGAACCTTCTTTTCTTGCTTTGCTTCCTTTGGTTTCACTATAAGAGAAAACCCCACTCCTTTTCCTTCCTTGAGAGTGTTAATGAACTCTTTTTCACTCACCAATAACACATTTGGGCCTTTAGTTTTTCTGATCTCTCCTTCATCACTTAGGGATTGGACATGGTATGTAACTTCATCCATTTGAAAAGAATAAGAGTTCTTCTCTCCATTCTAAATGGCCTTTCTATCAGACTTCCATGGTCTAACAAGAAGTAGATGGCAAGCATCCATAGGCAGGATGTCACACAAGACTTTATCCTTATAACTACCTATGTTGAACTCAACCCATGTTTATTCATTCACTACCACATGATGCTCCTTGTTGAGCCAAGTGACCCTATATGGATTACTATGTGGAATTCTTTTCAATTTAAGTTTATTTACTGCTTCCTCTGACATAATGTTGTCAGTAGACCCTGAGTCTATCACCACTCTACAAACCTTACCAAGGACCTTGCATTTGATTCTAAACAAATCTCTTCTTTGAGTTGGTTCTTCTTTGATTGGTTCCTTAATCAAGGCTCTTATTATCATTAAATTTTCTCCATCATCAGGAGCTAATCTCATACCTTGTGTCTTGTTTCTTTCTACATCTTCTTGCACATATGTCACTCTTCTTTCACTTCCTTGAGATGAAGATGATTTCTCTGGACATCTATAGGCAGGGTGACCCAACTTTTGGCAATTGTAACACTTCATGGTGGAGAAGTAGGACCCTCTTCCCGGTCCACTAGATCTACCTCTTTCTAGGTTGCTAGATGATCAGGATTACTTTAGTGGCGAATATTCACCAATGGTGAATATTTTGTACTGACTGGGGGTGGCCATGTCGTCAAAATATTATCAATTTTTGTCAAAGTCATGACCTGATCGCCATATGTTTTATGCAATTAAATGTTTTTGTGCGATGATTTCGCTAATACAATATACAGTGGACACATGGTAAATTTAATTTTTTTGCCTAAACTCTTCGAGGTTGCCTTAATAGATGACCATAATTCGCCTATAGGCATGTGAAGATTTGTTAGCCAGGAGGACCCAGTTCATCCGATATTTTGCCGATGCGTGTCTCCATTCACCCAAAATTTCACCAACTATATTGTATTTGCCAATTATTTGGATGACCTATAATCACCTCAAAATTACATGTCGTATTTGGATGACCTATAATCGCCTCAAAAATTACATAGGTCATGTTATAGTTATGCGAGATTTTCCAAATATTTGTATACTATATAAAATTCCCGCAAAATTTGCCATATAAGAATTGGTACAAATACATGCAAAGATCAAATCTATCTCAACACAATCTGGTGGGTTTTAGGCTCTGAATTCTGATCAATAGCAAAGTTTCAGACCAAGGAAAATCATTGTTGTTGACTATATTGGCAACTGCTAGTGACCTAAAGGTGAGTGATCATATTTTTAAAGTATTATAATATTATTCTAAATTTATCTATATTTGTTTGCATTGTTGAGTTTATCTTTATTTAGTAGCGACCCGTCAGTGCGAAGTAGTCAAGACTCAGGTGAGACATTCAAACCTTAGACATCTAGATTGTAGGTCATAGGGCCAATGAAACATTTATTATACATTGTAGTCTATTATTGCTTCTTCAACAAATTGATATTTTTTAGGCAGCCTTTATTTGATTGGATATGTTGAATAGGAAGAGGGGTAGGAAACCTGAATGTGGGGAAAGTCATAAGAGGCCAACAAAAAGTAGAACGTTGTCTGCATACTTTGGCATTGGAAAAGATTCTGGTGAAAATTAGGAAGGTACATCATCACAAGTACAAGTACAAAATTCACCACCTACACCGCATGTTGAAGACGACGACGAACCTGATATCTCAGATCAGGATGATCTTGAAGAAGATTATTTGGTAGATGCCCAAGCTAGCCGGAATGATATAATCAACTTGGGTGATAATTCCATTGATGAAACTGCATGGAAGGGGAAAAGAAAAGGCAGATCAAAAAAGGGTGAACCATAATCAAAAAAGGATTGGGAGTGGGATATGTCAGTGAGGAATTTTTAAATTAATTAGGCATCAAAGTATCCATTTATTGAATTAGTGGAGAATCCAATTGAAGGTGAGCATCCAATAGAATGCAGGTGTAAGACTTGCACTTGAAAACATAACAAGGAAATTAGGTTGCAGCTAAAATTTGATACCATAGAAAAGAATATGGGTAAATTTTATGAAAAACAAATGATAGACGGGGTTGAAAAATCAGTGATAAGATGGAAAATAAAGGAGGAATGTAAGCATGTGAGGAATGCTGAAGAGTATTATTTTCATGAGAAAATACAAATGAAACCTGCTGAAGTTAAATGTTCTATTGAAGCTAGTTTTGGAAAAGCAATGCAAATATAAAAACTGGGAAAAGTTGTTCAGTTAAGTATTGTTTTTTATATTTTGAGTAGAGGGCATGCTATGATAGATTTCTCATCAATTAGTGGTTTATTACACTTTTTGAAAGTTCCTAACTATCCTAACATACACTGGTCAGTAAACAGTGGATGAGAATGGGTAAGTTGTCTTGCTGAGGTTGAAAAAGAAGATGTAAAGGAAAAAATAAGAGAGTCAAACTTTATTGCATTTTCTTTAGACGAAGTTATGGTAGTAGACAATACTTCATTGGTATGCATGCATGCTTATACTATAGAGAATCATATCCACCAACCTCATCTACTATCTTTTTCTAAAATGAAGAAGAGTACGACAATAGAAAATTTATTTCAACTAGTAAAGAGAAGTTTAATTGAATATGGAGGTATGGATGACATGACGATAGCCAAAAAATTGGTTTGTGCTAGAGCAGATGGAGCTTTAGCAATGCAAGGTCACAAGATTAGTCTTTGTACAAAGATTGAAACTTCATTTGCATTTTACATTACTGCAATTCATTACATGGCTCACAGAATGAATCTATCTTTTGGAATTGTGAGCAAGTTTGCTTCAGTTAAAAAAATTGAAATTTTAATCAGAGAGCTCTACTCACACTTTTGTCAAAGTCCCAAGTGATTTGTGGAATTTCAACACTTTGCTGATGGAATAACTGATGAAAATAGGCTTCTCAAGGATAATGATACTAGATGGATCTCTTTGGATGGTCCAACGTATCGAGTGTTTTCAGAATATCCATCCTTGATTGGACTATTTTACACAACTCATGACGAATCAGATCAGCCAAAATTTCTTGACCTTCTTCTGAGGTTAAGTAATTTAGAGACTCTTAACTTTAGCAACTCTTCTACCCATGCTAGAGGAAATGAGGAATTTTATGAACGGTACCCAAAAAAGAGCTTTGTATATTGTAGAATATGCTATGTTGCATAAGATGACATGCATGACCCTCGACAATCTCTATCAAAATCAAACAACACTATCTAATGAAAAATTTGTTAAGTGGCAGTCACTCACAAATTTGAACAATCTTGATAATTTTTTACAAATATGTGCCAATGTATAGGGATTTGAGATACCAATGCACTTCTATGCCATGGTCAACCCCGAGGAACCAAGAAAGCACCCCAGGAAGCAACTAGCAAGAGTTACAAGGGAAGATTTCAACAAGATTGTTGAGACTGTAATTACTTCTGTGAAGAAAATTGTGTATGATCTTTCCTCACAGATTAGAAGCAGATTCCCTACTGACAACCTTCTCAAAGCCATGTCTATTGTTTTTCCTCATTATTGGAGGCTTAACATTGCATCTGATTTTTGAAGTAAGCTATTATTTTTGATAAAACAATTTTGCATATCTAGAGAATTGAATGGAGTAACTATAAATGGAATATTAGATGAAACTCATCTTTGAGAGAAATCATCTCATTTTGTATACACTATGAGAGAAAAATATGGCAAAATGGAGAACCCCCGCGAAGAGGGATCAATAACAAGGCTTTGGAAAATTATAGCTGAGAACTCAGCATTGCATGATTCAATAGAAGAATATTTGAAGCTTGTTGATTTATGTCTTACTATGATATTGGTTTTGGTGGAATATGAGAGAGTTTTCAGTGCTTTGGGGTTCCTAAAATCAAAGCTAAGAAACAAACTAGACAAAAATTTGGAAAATTGCTTGAGGCTCTATACATCTAGGTATGATGTCCACACTTTTCCTTACGATAGGGCACTGCAAATCTGGAGGTCCAAATGTGAAAGAAGAGGTTTGGGGAACACTTCAAACAAAAGTGCTATTGGGACCATTGACTCATGTACTAGACCTACTAGTAGCACTGAGATGTAGTTCAACGAAGGTATGCAGACTCAGAGTGAAGAAACCACATACAAGAATCAAGAAAGCTCTGAATTTGGTGAGGATGAATAGCAATTGTAAGAGGTTGGTATTTATTAATCTTATTACTGTATCTCATCATTTATATTACAAAAGCATATTAGTTTTTGCAATTAGAAATTAATATTGATTTGTAATGGTATTTTCTATTTCCAGATTTAAAATAGCATAATAAAAAAAAGACCATAATGTGTTTATTGATACAAAGATGTTTATTGTTTATTTAGACATGTTTGAGTCTCAAATCTATGTGATACATTTCAGAACCATATGATATAATTCATTCAATAGTAATACACATGTCGATAACTTAGATTTTCATTAATTCTTTCAAACTATATCCATATGATACAATTCATTTAGTAGCAATACACCAATCTGTGTGATTCTCCATGCAAATTGCAAAAGTGAATACAAAGTTTTAGAACCCTTTGCAAATGACCCTGAATTCCCTTTTATAGAAACAAGAGAGCAACAACAGCTCTTGTGTGATTCTCCAATGTCCATGCAAAAGTGAATACAAAGTTTCAGAACCCTTTGCAAATGACCCTTTATTCCCTTTTATAGAAACAAGGGAGCAACAACAACTTCAGGTCAAATTGCAAGTTTGCAACATGTGAAGACTCAACATCAAAATAAAAAATTCAGCACAAATTTATATGGTCATCACAGGTCGTATTAGTAATTTAACATTTGCTACATGTCTGATGTCTCGTGTTCAAAAAACAGAGTTCAAAATTAAATATTAATTTATGCCATGACAAATTAAATATAGATAATAGCAGTGCCTAAAACCTACTAATCAAAAATAGAGAAATGCATAAATGTTAAAGGAAGGGAGAATTTGAGAATAAAAATTTACTGGCTAAAGTTTTGCACTATGCATCATAGATTCATAGGATGGATTATCAAAATAGCAATAGTGAGTGCTAGTTTTTTCCTATTGATCACAAAACAAAGTTATTTCAAGCGATTCTAAATTCCAAACAGAAAAAACATAAAACCTTGAAATTAAGAGTAAAAGAACAAAATTATGCAATACATACTATGATTCTTAATATTTTTGTGCCAGTTTTTGTAGGGTGGTCCACTCTTCGTCTGATGGAAGGTCAATATTCTGTAAACTATGGAAAGTCAACTACAACTTCATCAACATTCCATATTTAGAAGATTGACTTGACATCACTATTTCATCCAATACTAAATTTAGAGTTGTAAATGGTTGGATGATTTTGAGAAACCTTTGGGGAGTTGTTTCCTTAGGAAGCAAATCTAAATCAGACTTCATTTTTATCTCCATGCTTTTTTTGTAAGCTTCTTTTCCAATGAATTTATTTGATGGGTCAATGGTCTTAGGCAAACTAAGTTTAATCAAATTATTTTTCTTTTCTTACAGCTTAAATATCTTTTTTCCACAATTTTCTATAACTTTTGATGTTTCCCTTAGTTTCTAGCATTTTTGAATGATAGATGATGTCTTAACTTTGGCATCAATGTGGCTCTTAATTCCCTTGGATGCCAAGTAGCTGTCACTGGAACTGTAGACTACTTGCATAATATTTTTTTCCATATCCTCTTTTAAATAAACATGTATGCTCTTCTCAAAGTGTCCTTTGATTTTCATATAAATTACTCTCAGACTTTCATTCAATTCAAACTATTCACACAACTTGTCACTCCTCTACATTATTTTATGCCAAATGTTTTCTTGTATATACTTCGTTGTATTTTTCATATTATCTTTCAATCTATCCTCCAAAGTTTTTATTCTATCATTTGCATTGTGCAGGTCTTCTTTCATTTGTGCGCATTCTTTTCTTTCTTCCTGTACTTCCTCTTGCAAATTTTTTTCCTTTTCCTTCCCACTATCTAATAGGTCATGTATTTTTCTCATTTCGGTAGCAGCATACTCATAACTTATGTATAATTTTTGAAACCTAGCTCTTTCCTCATCAATTTTTTTACTGCTTTTAGCCAATTTTTTTATCAGGTCCTTCAATTCTGCATCCATCTTCTCTTGCTCTACAATTTCTACTGCAAAGCCCAATTTTTTTATCCTTTTTTGTAAATCATTGCACTTGTTATCTGCTGCTTTCCTCCTTGATTTTTTTGTTTGCCAGGTTTTCCTATAACTTTTCTATTTGTTTCTCTAGTTTATTTTTTTCTCTCTCCACCTTTAGCAGTGAAGCGTAGACCACTTCGTTAGTCCTTTTTGACACACTAATTTTGTCCACATTAAGTACTTTGGAAAAATCCATTTGGAGGGTGCTAACTTGAAATTCTGAGGGATCTATCTGACTGTGTGGTGGATTTTTATCTTTAGTTGGTGTCGGGGGCATAACAACCATGAACTCCATCATATCTGTCTGTGGTTCATATGTTTGAAATACCCTGTTCCTTGCAGGCTATTCATTTAAAACTTTAGTCATGGAAACCGTATGAATGCTTTCTTTTTTTCTTTATTTTCTTTTGTTGTGTGTTCATGTTTTTCATAGTAATCACGAAATTGAAAATATGGGCTTGTTGAAGCAATTAAATGTTTAAAAGTTGATATACAAATACCAGAGGCTCTAGTTTTACTTATTTTTGTGGTTTTAACTAATGTTTGACTAGGATTACCAACAACAATTCCTAATCCTGTCCCACTCCCACTCACACTTTCATGTGTAGTTTTCATAATCTTTTTAGGTGTGTGATCTGAAGCTGCAAATGATTGTTTTACAGTGTCAGTGGTAGTTGATATAGGATTCTGAATAGTATGAGCATCTACCACTATTGGCCTCTTACGAGAGATATTTTGTTGTAGCCCTTGTCCAACAACAAGACAACTAGTATCAGTAGTAGTACCCATGCCAACCGCACCAATCACAACGTCACTTGATTGAACAATAATGGGAATACTATCCCCAAATTCCCCACCCATGGCAGTGGCACTTGATCCACCAACAATGGGAATACCATGATGTGGTGGTGGTTGTGGATTTGAACATGAAAAAAATATAGGTGGACCCTGAGGGTAATGAGTAGTACCTATCCATGATGAATCTGAAGAATCAAGTCCAATGACTGGATTAACAGGAGCTTTCAATTTTGACTCTGATGGAAGTTGTACCTGAAGTGGATACCAAATGCCCTCCCCTCAGGCACCTAGACCACCACCTTGAAAACCCATTTTTTCCACAATGCTTTCCCCTTTGCTATATTTTTCTTTCATGGACTCATTGACTGCACCTAATATTTTAGGGACTACACTAGTCGTTGGAGTGGGCTCAACCTCATACTCAACAACATCTTCACTCCTATCATATGATATTGTGGGATGCTCCATATTTCACAATTTTCCAAACTCTCCATCCTCGTCGATGATCTTGTTGGTATAAAAAATGAGTAAACCAAGTTCACCTACAAACTATCTATGAAATAGCCAATCTCAATCAATGAAATGCTTCAAGGCTTGGACAATAGGATCCTAATGGTCCTCCTACACTTCAGGTTCTGCAAGAACTAGGGGAGGACACCCTTTGATGCATAAAATACAACCAAAGACAAACATATGGAATCAACAAAAGTCGATAAATCTCATAGGGCTCAACAACAAGGAGGTTAGTGTAGATGGGCTATATCTACATTGACATCTCAACAAGATCGGAGCATGAGATAAATGGAAAAAAAAAAAACTACAAACATGAAAGCAAATGGATACTTGATATTCTAAAATCTTTGAGAATCCCTAGAATATTCAATACTAGTGCCTTATCCAAGGGCATGGAGTCATACATCAAACTAAAAATGAAAACTTATATTGCAAATCCAATTTATTAAGAAAGATATCCCTGTCTTAATGCCTGATATCAATACATTCTAAACTAAAATAGAAGATCATACATATCTAGAAATCATCCTAAATCCAAAATGACTGCTCATAGAATTTGAACTCTTCCTCGAAGAATACCTAGAAAACAACCATTACACTCCTACTATCAGAGGACAAACCCAAACTCCCTTGAAGACTAGATTCATTGAAAATAAGAAAAGGTCTAGAGACAATCCAATAAACTGTATATATGCCTTACATATATATGATCTGCAACAAAAAAACATCTACAGCAAGAAGATACTCTATTACTTGAAAAGGGACATTGTATTACAAATTTGGCAAAATCTCAGAATTGGAAACCGAGATTATGGAGCCTTGCTCAAAAAAATCTAGAACCCTTTACAAAATGAGAAGACTCTCGAATAAGAAGGAAAGGGAAGGAAAAATCATTCAGCATTTAATTGTTTTGCACAACTTGGCCTATAGAAAATCCAATATCTCTAACTGAAAAATCCAATCTGAGATCCTAAGGAAATTACCCCATAAGTACATGCCATGGGTTACACTTGACTTCAAAATTAAATACCTTGGATAGAGAGCTTTCCAATGATATATAACATGTCTATATAAGGGAAAAAGAATAATCCCTCGGGCGAATCAAATCTCTCAGGATGCAGGTTAGTTATTAATTTCCCCTTTTACAATACTCTAAGATTACATTTTAAATTTGAGCTCCCGTGCAAACATTTTCGATGCATCTCTATCACATGGCACCTCTGGATTGGCCTTGAGTCTCTCTCTGTGCCACATGTCCTGCCACCTGAGCATGGTCAAACCCACCTATCACTTTGGTTTGTTCAGCCAGTCTTTCGACCAAACTTCCTCTTCAGCAAACCACCTCCATGTTTCATCAAACTAGCAATTTCATCAAAATCTCATCTTCACCGAGTCCCACCACTTGGTCACCAAGTCATGCTGATAGCCATTGAGCATCTCTCCATCACAACATGGCGGTAACCATTGGATCATCTTTGGTCGCCATTGATCTTCCTTGACTTGCTCATCTTTTATCTCCTGGGCCACTTCACCTTAACCACTGGCATTAACCACAGGCATTAACCGTTGTCTAGACCTACTGTTGGTGGTTTTTCACCAAGTCATGACCGTTAACCATCGAGCATCTTCATCCTGTGATATAGAAACAACTGTAGATCTACATCAGACCTACCTGACCTTTATCTCTTTTGAGTGACTCCCTCTATCACTTTGTCTTCTAGTGGGCCCAACACGTGGCACATCCTAATTTTCCTCTGGATACATCTAGATGCCACCTCAACTACCACCTGGACATTCGCTATGTCGCTAGTGATAACCATCGAGCACCTTCATGTCGCGGTATAGTAATGACCGTACATCTTCCCTCTACATGCTCATTCTTTAACCTTGCGCTACTCTGCTTCCTTTTGTCATGTGTCACCATAGGGCACCCTCTAATTCACTCATGAGATCCGCCTTGGCAGCCACGTTGCCTTTTTTGGTTTGACACCTATCTACCTAATAGTGGCGTCATCTGCCACCTCAATGCCACTGGGCCCACCATCTCACCATCTCATGTCCTATCAAAACCCCATTTTCATCGATGCCTTCACTTTTTGATGGAACCAGTTGAAATTTCTTCAATGTGCCCTTGTCAATGGATCTAAGCACTCGGTGAACTATTTTCACATTTTATCAAAACCCTAGTTTCATCGACACCATTCTATGTCAGTAAAACTGAGCCTTCGGTCAATCCGCTTGGAGAGCCATCGAAACCACAGTCTACTCGACATCAATCACCGTTGGATCATCTTAACCGTCAGCCTTAACTGCTGCCTAACTGTCGACCATAGCTCACTGCTAGTGGTTTATCACCAAGTCATGACTTTTAACTCTCGAGAACCTCCATCATGCGATATAGGGATAGCCGCTCGATTGTGTGCAACTTGCTCACTAGTTAATTCCCCTTTTGCTGTAAAATTTGACCGGACCCACCATTGAGTCCACCTCTTCACCCTAGGCCCACAAGCGATGACAATGAACCTTGAACCAGTTGAACCACTTGAACCACTAAAGTGGTTCAAAGTTCAAGTTCAAAGATGACATTGCTTGCCTGCTACAAAGTTAGGCCACTTTGAGATTCACGTGCATGCGGGGGCCCACCAACTCCTTAATTGGCCACTTGCCAAAAGCCCTTAAGCCTTGACACTTGATATACGTGGGACTTTGCATTTAAATATTGAAATACTTCTCCCTGTGGCCAATGTGGGATAAAAATCTCTTCACCATGCCTAGGTCGCTTTCATCTGGTCATCGGGACAACAGTGAAGCCACTCGCCCTAACACCCAATAATTTTCTCTACTCTGTTTCACACTCTAGTGACCTCATCGAGGTAGGTTATGCCGATAAGGTGAAAAATCAAAAAACTGCCAGAAACACGCCAGGATGAATGTCAGATGCAATTTTTTGTATATAGGCCTCCCAAATTCATCAAAATTTAATGAGTCCCAATAGTGGCTCTGACTGGGGATGGTTGATTGCAAGATCAACACAAGAATTCAGAATCTTTGGCAGAATAGACCACCCAGGAACCAAACAGCTTTTCTTTTAAATTCTTCAATGAGCTTCAGTCTCAAAAATAGGGGTTCCTTATTTCGACCCAACAATAGGGATTCTTATTGAAAACCACACAACTAAAAGTAAAGTGACTATACAATAGAACTTATTTACATATGGCCCCAGGTGATCAAAATTGGAATCAATTCTTACCTGTGTCAAACACATGATTCTCATTTCCATGAATCAAGGGTAAGCTGAAGGTTTCATTTACATTTTCTTGATCATAAACTCTGCAACTTCTCATCAACTCATCAAATAAAAGATAGTCAACATGCTGGTAATCATTCAATCTTTGAAAAATAGATCCCACTTCAAATTGTTGACCATCAAATGACACATGATTGTGATATTGTGTACAATTATTTCCTAGCTAAAAAGAAAAGTAACCCTACTCCATCTGATCACTGGGAACATTAGGCACACACTGAGTGCTAGTTTGCATAAATGGAAAACACTCTTCCATAATACAAGCTTACAAACTAGAGAGGAACATTTCCTCATAAAAATGACTGCAATCTAGCATGCTGATCAAACCTTATATCAGCCTTTTGCAAACATGAAAATACATCATCATCTGTCAATGGTTCATTTACTGATTGCAAATCTGGAAAAACTACCTCAAATTTGACTTTCTCTTTAAAACCAAGATCCACACAATGCATATCAAGTTCTAATTTCATATCAACATATGAATCCACATTATCACATTTATCAACCTTATATGCATTTTCATCTTGTCCATTATTCAAATCAAATGTAGGGAAATAAATATCATATGTATCACACCTCACACTACCAAGAACATCATTAGTATCAAAACATATACTAATTGGGTATGAGGGACTGGGTACATTTATGGATTTATACCTCTTAAGATCAGCAGCTAAGAGTTTTGAGGTTTGTTCACTACTTAGTGAACCTTCTCCTTCATTTTCATTTTTCTTGGCTTCATCTTTTGTGCTGTGAACATTGTCCCAATTTGATGCATGCATTAAATCTACAATGCCCATGTCTTCATGCACATTTATTTTATCATTACAACAACTTGCATCTACATCATGACTTTTATCATGTTGATCATAAAGTGCTGCTATATGTTGCAACATAGTTTCATAACCTTGGTTGCAAACACTTTGTGGATTGATATTGATAGCAAGGTTATCTATATTATTCAAATCTGAAACCTCAACAGGCTCATGACTATTTGAACAACAACTTATGTTCTCACAATTTTCTTCTTTCTCTGAATACACATCTACACTGTCATGTTGAGAATAAGAGTCACCTTCAATATCATAAGAGGTATATCCACTCAAGGATTCATCTCCATAAATATACTCAATACTATGTGTATTTTCAGATATGGCCATTTCTATCTCATCTATCTATTCTTTAATACTGGCAACACTTTCTTCCCTCAAAGTTGAAGACCAACTAAGTGAGTCGGGCTCATCAAGCTCTAAAATTAATTCAATCCAAACTGACTCATGGGATCTAACATCAATTGGAAGCTCATTTAATGCAGCAATAAATCTTTCATAAAAAACATATGATGATTCTACCTTTCTCTTCCCTACCTTCCCTCTTAAAAACAAGATGCACTTTTCTTGGATCTTTTGAAGACATATTTCAATCTCCCTATCAATTTCATTCAAATTTGATGAAGAAATTTCAGATCTAGGAACCACATCTAGATCCATCAAATTTGTAACATCTATTAAATCATTACCATGACAATGTATCTTACTATTCTACTCTCTTTTCAGAACATGTGCAGTCATTAACTTTATAACCAGACATAATTCTCACCATATTTATGAATGAAACTTTTCAAAACAAGAAGTATGTAACCTTAGAACCAATACTCCTTTTCTTGGTGACTTGCTTCACCTTATAAGGAACAAAAGTTATCTCATGAATTGGGAATACATGGGTATAGTTGTTGCTTTTGGCTAAAAGTTTGAAGAAAACCTCCAAACCTTAGGTTTGTTCATACAAAGTCGCCACCTCCCTAAAGAGGAATAAAATTTCAGCCACTGATCTTCACTCTAAAACAGCTTCAAATTTCTGGGTCTCACACATTAGAGTCACAATATATTTTTTTTAATTTCTCAGCAACAAAACCTCCCAGGATATATGCCTTCAAATCAAAAACCAACTTTCAGACTTGTAAACTTCTAAGACTCTTCCCCAAATGACTTTTGCTAGAATCATGGATTTATCTTGACAAAATTTTACATCTCTCTCCCTAGCAGAGTCACCATTTTGTTGTGACTCAGATGGGCCATCTAAAGATCTATTAAACAATGTTTTCTTAACTAGAGACTCTCAACAGTTCATTTTCTCCCCAACAAAGTCGCCATTTCATTGGTCTAAAATATGGGGAAACCAAGTTCACCTACAAACTATCTATGAAATAGCCAATCTCAATCAATGAAATGCTTCAGGTCTTGGAAAACATAACATAGGATCCTAATGATCCTCCCACACTTCAGGTTCTACAAGACCTAGGGGGGGACACCCTTTGATGCATAAAATACAACCAATGACAGACATATGGCATCAACAAAAGTAGATAAATCTCACAAGGGTCAACAACAAGGAGGTTATTGTAGATGGGCTAGATCTACATTGACATCTCAGCAAGATTGGAGCATGAGATAAATGGAACAAACTAAATCTACAAACATGAAAGAAAATGGATACTTGATATTCTTAAATCTCTGAGAATCCCTAGAATCTGCAAGACCAGTGCCTTATCCAAGGGCATGGAGTCATACATCAAACTAAAAATGAAAACCTCTATTGCAAATCCAATTTGTTAAAAAAGATATCCCTGTATTAATGCTCATTATTAATACATTCTAAACTCAAACAGAAGATCATACATATCTAGAAATCATCCTGAATCCAAAATGGTTGCTCATAGAATTTAAACTCTTCCTTGAAGAGTACCTAAAAAATAGCCATTACACTCACACTATGAGAGGACAAACCCAAACTCCCTTGAAGACTGGATTCATTGAAAATAAGAAAAGGCCTAGAGGCAATCCAATAAATTGTATATATGCCTTACATATATGTGACCTATAATAAAAAACATCTATAGCAAGACGATACTCTATTACTTGAAAAGGGACATTGTATTACAAATTTGACAAAACCTTAGAATTGGAAACTGAGATTATGGAGCCTTGCTCACAAAAATCTGGAACCTTTTACAAAATAAGAAGACTCTCAAATAAGAAGGAAAGGGAGGACAAAATCAGATTTCATTCTCTGACAATGGCAACTACCCTATCTTTTAGCATTTAACTATTTCACACAACTTGGCCTGCAGAAAATCCAATCTCCTTGACTGAAAAATCCAATCTAAGATTATGAGGAAATTACCCCATAAATACATGATATGGGTTACACTTGACTTTAGAATCAAATACCTTGGATTGAGAGCCTCCCAATGATATATAACATGTCTATATCAGGGCAAAAGAATAATCCCTCAGGCGAATCAAATCTCTTAAGATGCAAGTCAGTTATTACTTTCCCCTTTTACAATAGTCTAAGATTACATTTTAAATTTGATCTCCCACGTAGACATTTGCCATGCATCTCTGTCATGTGGCACCTCTGGATTGGCCTTGAGTCTCTCTATGCACCACATGTCCTACCACCTGAGCACGGTCGGACCCACCTATCACTTTGGTTTGTTCGGCAAGTCTTTCGACCAAACTTCCTCTTTGGCAAACCGCCTCCATGTTTCATAGAACCAACAATTTCATCGAAACCTCATATTCGCTGGGTCCCACCACTTGGTCACCCAGTTGCACTGATAGCCATCGAGCATCTCTCCATCTTGATATGGTGGTAACCATTGGATCATCTTTGGTCACTATTGATCTTCCTTGACTTGCTCATCTTTTATCTCTTGGGCTGCTTCACCTTAACCACTGGCATTAATCACAGGCATTAACCGCTGTCTGGGCCAGCCGTTGGTGGTTTATCACCAAGTTCTGACCATTAACCATCAAACATCTTCATTCTGCGCTATAGCGACAACCATAGATCTCCATCAGACTGGCCTGGCCTTTATCTCTTCTCAGTGGCTCCCTCTATCAGTTTGTCTTCTAGCGGGACCCACACTTGGCATATCCTGATTTTTCTCTGGATACATCTAGATGCCACCTCAACTACCACCTGGACAGTCACTATATCATGGGTGATAACCATCAATCACCATCATGCAGTGGTATAGCAATGGTCGCAGATCTTCCATCTACATGCTCGGCCTTTAACCTTGCACTACTTTGCTTCCTTTTGTTGCGTGTCACCATGGGGCACCCTCTGATTTGCTCATGAGATCCCCCTTGGCAGCCACGTCATCCTTTTTGGTTTGCCACCTATCTACCTAAGAGTAGCCTCATCTGCCACCTCAATGCCACCGAGCCCACCATCTCACCTTGGTCTGTCAACATTAGTCTTTTGGTGGAAATCTGCCTTCAGTCAGTCGTTTTCATGTCCTATCGAAACTCCATTTTCATCAATGCCTTCATTCTTTGATGGAATTGGTTGAAATTTCTTTGATGTGTCCTTGTCAATGGATTCGAGCACTCGATGAATTGCTTTCACATTTTATCAAAACCCTAGTTTCATCGACACCATTCTATGTTGATGAAACTAAGCCTTCAGTGAGTCTTCTTGGAGAGCCATTGAAACCATAGTTTTCTTGACATCTATCACCATTTGATCATCTTAACCGTCAACCTTAACCATTGCCTAACTACCAGCCATAGCTCACTGCTAGTGGTTTGTCGCCAAGTCGTGAACTTTAACTCTCGAGCACCTCCATCATGTGGTATAGCAACAGCCACCCAATCATGTGCAACTTGGTCACTGGTTAATTCCCCTTTTCTTACAAAATTTGGCTAGACCCATCATTGAGTCTGCCTCTTCACCCTGGGCCCATGAGTGACGACAATGAACCTTGAACCGGTTGAACTACTTGAACCACTGAACTAGTTAAAATTTCAAGTTCCAAGCTAACATTGCTCGCTTGCTATAAAATTAGGCCACTCTAAGATGCACATGCATGCGGGGGCCCACCAACTCCTTAATCGGCCACTTGCCAAAAGCCCTTAAGCCTTGACACTTGATATACATGGGGCTTTGCATTTAAATAGTGAAATACTCCTCCCTGCAGCCAGTGTGGGACAAAAAGATCTTCACCATGCCTAGGCCACTTTCATCTAGTCATCAGGCCAGCACTGAAGCCACTCGCCTTGATACTTGATAACTTGCTCTGCTCTATTCTACACTCCAGTGACCTCATCGGGCTAGATTATGCTGATAAGGAAAAAAATCAAAAACTGCCAGAAACATGCTAGGATGAATTGGAGATGCAAAATTTGTGTAATAGGCCTCCCAAATTCATCAAAATTTAATGAGTCGCAAGAGGTTTCAAATTCTACACTGGTCTTTGGCTCACCAAGATTCTTCCTCATAGTCCAAAAATCATTTATATTGGTTTGAGTCCAAAAACTCTCTTTGCATTCTTGCAGAATTGATTTGGGAATAGATTTCTTAGATGGATTAGCAGATTTTAGGTAGAAATTGTAGGACCTCCTATTTTGGATTCCCTGGCCCTCCTTTGTTGTCCTATGTGTCTACAATGCCATAATTTGTGATGAAATTTCTTCTATTGAAATGTTATTGTTAGCTACAATTTTCTCCATCTCTTTTTTAACCTCATCCTAGGAGTCCATGTTTCTAAGCTTTTCTAGTAATGGTTTACTTTCATGTTGACATAACATTGAAGAGTTCCCATTTTTCTTAAGCCTTGCTTGAATTACACTGATTGGATCATATTGCGAGAGACCCTCATCACCAAAGTTAAAAACTCTCAAAAAATCATGTACCACATTGAATGCTTTTCTCTCAAATGTGAACCCTCCACATGAGAAAGGCAAGGAAGGAAATATGCTCTTCTTTTCCTGACCATGGAAGTGTCAATCTATCCTCTCCAATTATCGTACATACTCCAATGGAAATACCTTCTCTGTCACATGTACTGGAATTCTGTATGGTTTTACTATCGATCCATAAAACCTTAACATAGTGAATTCTTCCATGAAGAACCAGTCAGCCAATTCTATTTGACTTCCGAGTTGAATGCAATCTCTACAAGACATAGGCAACCTAGGTATTGGAGTTCTTGTAATTTCATTATACATTGGTGTCAAAAAAAAGTCTACAAAATGGTTGTAGTTCTTTTTGTTATCATGCATCCTTATCTTTGGTGTCCATTCATATATTGGACACTCTATTCCCTTCCCAATCTTCTCATCAATCTTATAGTTCATAATTTGAAGCTTGTTGGTCTCAAATATTGCACGATACTTGGATAGAAGGAGATAGCACAAGTAGGATGGTAACCTAAATGTCTTACAGGAACCTTTTTTGATCATTAGTAATTGTTTTTTCATGGATTAAACAATGTACTCAATAAAATTATATCTTACTAGCTGACCTACACAATGGATATTATAAATCATTTCAAGAAGGCTTGCACCCACTTCCCTATGATTTTCCAATCCGAGGCAAAATGACAGCAAAGAAATAGCATCCCCAACCCATGCAACAGAAATGTTAGAGTCATAAGGAGGATTATGATTCTAATCCAACATAATACTAGTACCACTCTTTATTATAGCTTTGATAAATGAATCTCTGCGACTTGGATCGAGACTCTCATAATTCCTTGCCAGCTTTCCAAGGTCAATTTGGATGTTTGAGTTTTGGGCTTCAAATCCTAGGTTCAACAAACGAGCAAATTCTCCCTCATTTATGGATAGAATTTCCTCTTTTGTATTTTTATTGACAATTGGTTTTTATCTTCATCATAATTTTTAGCATAGACCATGACAAAATTAGGCCAAGGGAATACTTCAAGTAACACCATGCTTCCCAATCCAGCATCCCATGATGCAATTTTATATGTTTTTTGTTTTAACATCGGGTTGAAAAGAGTAAATTTTTCCCTGCATGCATCTGCCACCTTACTAGACAATTCATATCTAATATCTTCAATACTTTTCTCACCATGGATAGCAGGGTCATAAATATTGTGGTATTCATCAGTGAAACCTAGTGTTTTAACCAGTTCAGTTAGGTACATTTTGTTTATCACTTGGCTTCCTGTTGAACTACTGCTTCCTGTTTTCCCCATCGTTATTGTTGTTAATAATTCAAAATAATGCTAGATAAGAACCTAAAAATGCCAACCCTCAAATTGTACCGCGAGATTAAAAAAAGCAAAAAAGGTGGGATGTAGGTGTTCTAGATTTTACCCAGAATTTCTATTTCACTAGATTGGTGCAGATAGTCTCTATTGCAATTTGTATTCCTCAATCTAGTAGCTATTTCTGAATCTCCCTCGATTTCCAAGTTTGTCCATGAAATGAAATGCGATTATGATTTACAAGTCTCTTATTTTGAAAATTTTGAAAAGTACAAAAGTAATACCTAAAGGGCAAAATATCTAGAATCATCTTGTAATTTTATTAATTATTATTAATAACTATTTGATGCCAAAGGATAAAACATTCATTACTTCAGTATAAATTCTGAGGACATTAAATGTAAAACGTTCAATTCCGGGCGAAGTTCTCACAAATGTGTTCACTTCCCACATTCGGTCTGAAATCCACCCTAAGCCGTTGATCTTTGCTTATCTAACAGATGATGGTACATGTTGTCAGATGTCATGGGTCCCATGACTTCTGCTATTTTTCAGGCATGTCACCATACTCATGTCACTTTTCAGGTCTATTTTTTAAGTCTGTTTAATCATTTTAAACTTTCACCCGAAAAAGAGCTTTATAGACTTAATTATATTTAATTAAATTAAAACATTTCAATTCCAAGCAAAGTTCTCACAAATGTGTTCACTTCCCACATTCGGGCCGAAATCCACCCTAAGTCATTGATCTTTGCTCATCTAATGGACGATGGTACCTGTTGTCAGTTTTCCTGGGTCCCATGATTTCTGCCAGTTTTCGGGCACATCACCATACTCGTGTAACTTTTTAGGTCTGTTTTTTAAGTCGGTTTAACCATTTTAAACTTCCACCTGAAAAAGAGCTTTATAGACTTAATTATATTTAATTAAATTTAAAATGTTCAATTCCAGGTGAAGTTCTCACAAATGTGTTCACTTTCCACATTCGGGCCGAAATCCACCCTAAGTCATTGATCTTTGCTCATCCAACGAACAATGGTACATGTTGTCAGTTGTCATGGGTCCCATGACTTCTGTCAGTTTTCGAGCACATCACCATACTCATGTCACTTTTCGGGTCTGTTTTTTAAGTTTGTTTAATCATTTTAAACTTCCGCCCGAAAAAGAGCTTTATAGACTTAATTATATTCAATTAAATTTAAAATGTTCAATTTTGGGTGAAGTTCTCACAAATGTATTCACTTCCCACATTCAGGCCGAAATCCACCCTAAGTCATTGATCTTTGTTCATCCAATGGATGATGGTACCTATTTTCAGATGTCGTGGGTCTCATGACTTCTGCCATTTTTATGGCACGTCACCATACTCATGTCACTTTTTTGGGTTTGTTTTTTAAGTCTATTTAGTCATTTTAAACTTCCACCCAAAAAATGATTTATAGACTTAATTATATTTAATTAAATTTAAAATGTTCAAGTCTGGGCGAAGTTCTCACAAATGTGATCACTTCCCACATTTGGGCCGAAATCCACCCTAAGTCGTTGATCTTTGCTGAACCAATAGATGATAGTACCTGTTGAGTGTTGTCAGATGTCGTCGGTCCCATAATAAGAGACATTTAAATTTTAAAGATGTGCAATAGTTTGAGATAACTATTAAATATAATGTTAATATTATTTGGAAAAATTTGAAATTCAAAAATAGTATAAAACATGAAACTTAGTTTCTAGAGTAAAACAAATAACTAAATATTACAATTTGAAAGGTAAAAGTTAAATATAAAAAAGAAAACATTCAATATTAAATCTAAAATATTAATTTAAAGTTTAACAAAATTCTTTAAAAATATGTTTACGATATATAATTTTAAAAAATAGTTTAAAAATATATATAAAAGTTCAACATAAATTTAGTGTATTAATTTAAAGTTTAACAAAATTCTTAAAAAATATGTTTACGATATATAATTTTCAAAAATAGTTTAAAAATATATATATAAGTTCAACATAAATTTAATGTAATATAAATTTTAATTTAATAAATAAATAAAGATTAAAAATATATATAAAAGTTCAACATAAATTTATTTTAATATAAATTTTAATTTAATATAATTAAAATAAGTAAATTTAATATAATTAAATTTAGTTTAATATAAATAAGTTGGATTTTTAGTTGAAATCTTAACTATATGTTTATTAAATTATAATCAACCATAATCAATCTACAAATAATTAATGGAATGAATTGATTTTTTTTTTTAATATATTAAATATAGAGGAAGAAGCATTACATAAAAAAGATCACAGTATTGAATTTATTTCCATTGTTTAACAAATAATTGAAATAACGTAGCTCATATACAAAAAATATCTGAAAAAAATAAATTAATAAAAATGAAATAATAGAAAGCATTTTTATATCCATAAGACTCTAAGAGGCAAATTGAAATTTGAAAAATTATCATTAATATTTATGCTTTGGAAATTTATAATTTTTACATTTGAGACTTGATTCCCTCAAAAACTGAAAAGCCAAAATGAGTGAGCCACTGAGCCTATTAGGTTTCGAGGACATAGGGAAAAAAACTACTAGGGGCCCAAGGGGGTGGGGCTAGGGCACAAGTAGTGGATGATTTACAACTTTGCCCTAAGAATTTGGCCCTCCTTCCATGTAGAATTCTTCAGACAACATAAGCTAAGAGAATTCTTCAAGCCACATGTAGTTTGGAAAGTCATATAGAAGCAACCATTTCTGGAGGAAGTCCCTGCCAATCCAGACCCATTTCCTATGATGCGTCAAGTGCTTCACATTCAGGTTCAAGAGAAACAGTTTCCTGGCCACTGGCACTATTTGGTCAGGGAGGAGAAGCTTGGATAATTCAATCGCCCAAGGGATCCTCACCCCTACTTCTGCAAGGACGACAACAGTAATGTAATCACCAAGGAAGTCTTCCTTAAAAACCGTCCTCAACAACATCAACATATCCACCTTGTCTCCTCCAAGGTCCAGAAGAGACACTAAGAACTGGGATGTAATGTCTATGTTAACACGGTATCTATTTTCATTTTGCAAAAACTCTCTACCTAGCACCATCCACACAACCTCATTGGTGAACGACCCAACCTCCTTCCAGACTGATTGGAGGGTTTGGTCCTTAACAAAGCCCAGAAAGGCCCTCTGGTCCTCTATAGAAATGCTTCTCAAGGGAAAGGAAGTGTCCATCTTGAGAAAATGGATTAACAAATTAAACAACCTAAGCCTATAAACCTAAACTAGAGGAAGAATTTAAATACCGTGAGCTCCAACGATTTATCTACCAAATGGAAAAGGCTAATTGAAGATCAAAGAAGTAGAGATCATATATAAATAAAGCTCTTAATTGTAATAGTTACTTCTCTAACCATATTAATTGCTCAAAAAAATTTTAAATCTTCCGTATCTCTGCAAATCTTTCCCATAAATTCACGAGTGTGCGAAATTGGAAACAACTATAAACTAGTACCAAGTTGGCAAGTACCACATTGGAAGTCATGGGGACAAAGTGGATTGCAGTAAGTGGATAGATATATATTAAATGACCGAAATTTTCAATCGTGATTCGTGACTTTTGATATGTGTCTATAGAATCCAATTCCATTCCCGACACTTTCTGGTGAGCTATGTTCTCTTCAGAAAATTGGGCCAAAATAAAACTTCAGCCATTGATCTATGATCATCGAACAACTTATAAACATTGATGGATTTTAAGTATGTGTCACCCTTCATGTGTCAAAGGGGCCACACTTATTGATACATTGTGCAGCAGCTAGACTCTATGTGATGTATTTATGTGATGTGATGTGCCTTGTCTATTAATGGCAATGAATTCATGAAATCACCAATAAATTGTATATTTTTCTATAAATAACAAAATATTCGCCAAAATAAATTCAATGATTTTCAAGCGGTGGATAAAAATTGCCAATACATTTAAATAATTTTCCTTCAAAGTAAAAGTTTTCACCCATACAATTATATATTTGTTCCTTTTAACAAAAATTACTCACCTCCTACAATATATATTTTCCCCATAAAACAAGGTATAATTCGCTAGAAATTTATGGAATTTTTGTACCCTAGAAAAAAATCGCCAATACAAAATAATTTTTTTCCCTATTTTGAATTTTTTTTTGCCATCCATACGAAAATTTTCCCCCGAAAATAATGTCTGATTCGCCAGGATTTTACATAGTTGCCTGGGGGGTGGTTTCTTAAAGTTATCCCTCTAGATGACCCCTTCCTCTATATTTTCTCTTGCTATGTGAATCCTCACTTTTCTCTATAAGTTTGGACTCTCCTTGGAACCTTTGATTTGCTCCTCTTCCACCAAAACTACCTCTTTGGCCTCTGCCATCTTTTCCTCTACCTCATCCTTTGTTGCTTTGGTCTTGCTTCTTTTCGCTCTTTTCCTCCACCTTTAGGGCCAATTGATGGCACTTATGCATGGTTTCAGGACATAACAAACTTAGCTCCCCTTGAATATTCCATCTCAATCCATTCAAGTATCTGGCTACCTTGAAGCTCTCATCCTCTACCACCTTGGATCTCAGACACAACTTCTGAAATTCCTCAGTGTAGCTGCTCACATCTAAGTCTCTTTGTCTCAAGTTTTGTCTCCTCTTGTGCAACCGGATTTCATAATCTTCATGGATATAGGTTTCCCTCACCTTGGCTACCATTCCTTTCCAAGTGGATATTGGGTTCTTACCTTCTTTTTTCCTTTCTTCTTGGATAAATTTCCACCAAGTTAAGGCTGCTCCTCTCAATCTAGACTTACCTACCTTCACCTTTTGGGCTTCACTAATTCCATCACACTCAAAGTGATTTTCCAATCCTTCAATCCATTCCATGACTACTTCAGGCTCCATTTTCCCATGAAAAAGTGGCACTCCTTCGAAGGATTTTCCTCCTAAGGCTTTAATTGCTTTAAGGAAAGGTTCTTCAAGAAGGATAGGGTCTGGTTCATTTATTCTATCCTCTTCCACTAATTCTTTACCCTTCCCTTCATTGACCTTGATTGTTACTTTCTCAGTTTTATCCTCAACTATGTCTAGTTTTCTCTCCAATTGTAGCAATCTTTCTTTCAGGAGTCTATTCTCTTCCTCCTGATCTTCTACCTTCTTGGCTAACTCTGCATTGGTCACCATTTTGAGACTATTTTCTCCTACTGATTCAGTATTTGACATCAACTACTTTCTTCCCAAGTCTAAAATTTTTGTGATACCAATATGATAGGGAGGCTACCTAGTTTACCATCAATTATTATTCTTTGATGGTTGCTTCTATCCCTTTCCGATTCCAAGCCTATCCCTCTAGACTTCTAAGGGCTTCCCTACCATTTGTTTTCTTATCTCACCTTCCTCAAGCTCACAAAGTTATCTTTGGTGCAAGAGCACCTAAGGGTTGAAATGCCCTTAACCAATTTTGGTATGTACATACATAAGGATTGGCTCTAAGTCCATTTTGTTTGCAGTTTTTGAAATTTTTCCTTATCGGCAAGACCTACCCTGATCGGCAAGACTTATTTTGATGAGGTTGCCAAAGTTTGTAGTGGAGTTATTAGGTATCAAAAGGAGTGGATTCATGCTACCCCAATACCTCTATGAGTTAGCATTCGAATTCGAGTACCTCGGAGTATAAGCATTGGGTATCGGAAGGAGTAGTTTCCGGCTACCCCGATGACCCAATGGGAAAGCTTAGGCATGGACCAGGTTGTATCAGGTATCAGTAGACAAGTTTCTCACCTACGGTGATGCTCGATAGGAAAGTGGATGGACTGGAGGAGGTTCATCAGCCATTGGGAGGAATGCTTCCGTGTTATGTCGATGACCTGAAGACAAAGAACAAGCAGAGGAGGATCAGATGAAGGGATTTCTTATTATCCTGATGCCTGATGGAGCATCACAAAGTGGAGCACTGGCCATCAGGTTAACCTATTTGGTGGGTCCTGATGACCTGATGGAAACACCCAGTGAGTGGAGGAAGAGCATCGGCCATCAGACAAAGGGGTTTCTTGTTATCCTGACTCCCAATAGAAAAGTGCGAGTGGAGGAAGAGAATCGACCATCAGACGAAGGGATTTCTTGTTATCCCGATGCTCGATAGAAAAGTGCAAAGTGGAGGATGTACTCATCTAACATCAGAAAATAAGAATTGATGTTAGGCTGAAGCCCGATAGGAAAAGAGGAGCATAGAAAGTCACCATTAGCCATCGGAAGCCGAGATTTGTTGTCACCTCGATAAACTAATGGAACCTATGAGACAGATGCAAGTGGAAGCCATTGGTAATGAGATTTATCTCATCCAATAGGAGAAGTTTTGAGTAGAAGAGGAAATGTATAAAAGACCCAATGAGTATTTGTAAAGGGTTGGATTGTTTGGATAAACAAAAACTGAAATACAAAAGTCTATTTTCTGGTTTCGATTGCTGAATTATTGTTCTATATTATTTTTCGAAGTTTTTCATTACAGTTCTATAACTAGAGTTTCCTTTTTGTTGTTCGTTCTTTGTTTTGAATCCACATTGTAAACATGGCTTTGTCTTGAAATTCCACTGTGGGATCCATGTGACCATTGGAGCACTTCAGGAAGAGCTAAAAATGTACAGTATGAGTAAGATAGTAGTAGGAGGAAAGCAGGAAATGGAAATCACCATTTCTGCATACTAAGCCTAGGTGAGCTTTGAAGTAGTTTGGCTAGGTTTAGTTTGGCTAGGTTTCAGTAACGTAAAGAAGATAAGTTGTAGGGACGGGACCTGTTGAGAGCTGGAAGAAGATCCAAAAGTCTACAAGCCTGAAACCATGATATTGATAATTCAATAAGGAAAAGTTTGCTAAACCAAACAAGATGGGTGGTTTTTCAATAGGAGAACATATGTGTGTGTGTCCTGCACCCCTGCAAGGATGTAGTGAGCAAGCTTACTTTATGAGCTTGAGGAAGCTGAGATAAGCAAACAAATGGTAGGTAAGCCCTTAGGAGTCTACTGGAGTAGATTTGAAACCTAGGAAGGGATAGAAGAAAACCATCAAAGAAGACTAATTGATGGTTAATTAAATAGCCTTCTTATCAAGTTTGCTCACTATATCTTTGCAGGGGTGAAGGACACACACATGCTTTCTCTCTTTGCAAAAATACCCATCTTGTTTGGTTTAACAAACTTTCCCCCTTTGGTTACACAATGTCTCGATTTCAATCTTGTAGCATCTTGGATCTTCTTCTAGTTCTCAGCAGTTTCCTTCCCCTATAGGTTATCTCCTTCAAATTATTGAAACATAGCCGGACTATCACCAAGCTCACCTAAGATCAGTATGCAGAAATGGCGATTGCCATTTCCTGGTTTCCTCCTACTGCTACTCTACTCTTACTGTACATTTTTGGCTCTTCTTGAAGAACTCCAATGGCTATGTGGATCCCACGGTGGAGGTTCAAGACAGAGCCATATTTACACTATGAATTCAAAACAAAGAAATAGATAACAAAAATGAAACTTTAATTATAGAACTGTAATGAAAACTTAACAAAAACAAGATAGTACAACACTTAGTGATCGAAAATGAGAAAATAGACTTGTATATATTTCTCTTGTGTTTCATGTAGTATCTAGCCAATTAAACGTCTTACAATTAGACTTTTATAGCTCATCATCCACCATGAAACACGGATAGTTACAAACTGGAGAAAACAGGTTCATAACAGGTCATCGGCCTAGCCTCAAAACCTAGCTTCTGATTTGCATTGCAAAGTTTGCACTTTTCCATCGGGTGATGGGATAACCATGTCCACCACTCATACTTTTGCATCGGGCTTTGAGATAGAAAGAAATCCCTTTGTCCAATGGTCGATGCTTTCCTCCACTTTCTGGGCATGTCCATCAGGTCATTGGGTAGCATTACATTACACTTTTCCAATGGCCGATGTCACCAATGTCTACCTCCTCCACTTGTGCCTTGTCATCAGGTTGTCGGCATAACACTGAAGCATTCCTTTTGATGGCCAATGACTGTCACCTCAGCTAGCACTTTCCTATCGGGTCTGCGGGATTGCTACCAAAAAATGTCTTCTGCATTTTCCATTGGGTCATTGGGAAGACTACCAAATAGCCATCCCAATCATCCGATCTTCCTTGATCTACTCGATCTCTATTTTTGTGCTTCACCACATGGCACCTCTTAGTTGGCTACAAGGTCCCTACTCTACCACCTTAGCACAGACTCACTAACTGCCCAGAATGAAGCTCTTCTTTGTCACTAGGTCCTACCATGGTCACCAAGTCATGGGAGATAAACTTTGTACACCTTGTCATAGAAATATAGTGACTATCATCCAATCATCCTAGACTCACTCACCTATTAACCAATCACATAAAGAATATTCCATCAAGTTATCAGAGTAGCTGAAAACTACTCACCCCAATACTCTGATGCGCTCCGCTCCAAATTGTTTCTCATCTGGTCATCAGGGTAATGTGAAACTTCTCCCTCTGATATCTGATGTCTCCACTCCATACTCTAGTGACTTCATCAAGGTAAGTCTTGCTGATCAGGGTAGGTCTTGCCGATAAGGAAAAATTAGAAAACTACCATAAACAACCAAACAAATGGACTTAGAGCGAGTCGTTATTTATGTACATGACCACTGGAAGGTCTCAAAAGCCAAAATTGGTTAAGGGAATTCCAACCCTTGGGTGCTCCTACACCACTATGCAGTATCAATCCTGCTCACTCTTGAGCTCTTCTCTTTATACCCTGGTTTCCCACCAAAAAGCAATTCAAATTTGGAGCAATTAGGGTTTCCTTTTCATGACACAATCTTCATGAGATCTAATCTAGTATATCATGGGTAGATCTCCTGTACTCTAGGGAGGCACCTATACATGTTTCCTATTACCCAATGCATACTTGCAAAGGATAGCAATGGCATACAAGATTTCCTACTTTGAAATCTGTCGACTCATAGAACACTTTGTTGTTTCCTTTTCGAGATCTTCTTGTGATTGGATTGCCTCTGCATTGATCAAGGAGCCAGCTACTCCTTGATCTTCCTTTTTCATTCTTTCTTCTTTGAGCCGCATTGGTCAATTACAATCCCATGATTTATGGTTATTTAATTTATATCTACAGATAGTTTCACTAACCATGTCCATGGAGGCTTCATCGACCACAACATATTTGCCACCTTGGCTCCACATGGTCAAACACTCTTCTCACCGACACACAGTCATTTCAACCTTGAACATTTAGCAAACTCATACTGGTACACGCCTTTACTGGTAAGGCCTTCTTCTTCTTCTGCTAACCGGCAGTGCACACTATACCAGTAACACATCTTCACCTCCAGTGGTTTGTGATAACTTTAACATTCTTCCCCTTCATCATAAATAGACAGCCAACCTCTAGATTGGTTTATTGCTCAATATCTTAACACACACACAACTTTCATCCCAGTTTATGCCTTACCGATAAGATTTCATTCTATCTGCTCACTCTTATGTGAATTGCCATCATGTCGGTCACTCTTTCTTACCGGTTGACATCAATGACAACTTAATGCCAAAATGCCAACAAAAAGATGACAAATTGAGAGAAAATTGTGCTCATAAATTATAACATGATTGAGAGGGAAAAATAGCCACTTAGCTATGACAAATCATCCTCAAAATTTTCTCATTGATTGAATGACAAATATAGCATGAAAATAGCTTTCAAAACCATGACAAATTAGCCTCAAAAAGTGGAGACAAATTAGTGGAAAAAATTATAAGAAATTTTAGGTGGAAAACAAAAATTTGGAAAATTAGGAAATTTGGTGGCACTAATTAATAAATTTCATTATTAATTAGCTCACAAAAGGAGGGAAAAAAATTAGCCAATTAAATAATTAATTTATTTGTGATATAGCACACTTACGATAAATGAATAAATTCATTTATCGTAAAGAGAAATGTTAGAATGGATTAAAAGAATAAATCATCAAACCCTAGGAGAGAGACTAGAAATGAACTAGGTCTTGACATGATTAAAGCCAATAAATGAAAAGGATCACAATTGAAAGAACAAATGACAAACATTTGAGATTGATATGACCTTGATTGACAAAGGCCAATGACAAAGAGATTAATTTGATAGATGACAACTGACAAGGATCAATGACTAATTGACCCAAAGTTGATGAGGATTTATGATTGATTGAGACTTGTGACAAATCGATCAAAGATTGACAAAAAGGTCGATTTGATGAAGATTGACTTGATAAAGACTAACAAGGACCAATGATGAATAGATTGTAAATTGATAAAATATTGATGACAATGACCATTGAAGATTGAAAGGGATCCAAAATGATCCACATTGATTGATAATTGATCAAGGATGATTGAGAAATGATAAAAATGATAGAGATCTAGGACAAAACCCTAATCTAATATTGATAAGGATTGATGATGTCCAATTGAAATGATAGGTTGATTACGATGACTAATTGCAACTTGAAAATCATATTGACAAGACCTAATTGAAATGCGAGAGAATTGAAATTGAGTAAGGACAAAATGCAAAATAATCATAAGATGTCAATAAATGATAAAGATCGAATGTGCAACATAGAAGAAAGAGTTAGAAAGTGCAAAAATCATAAAAGAAAGCATTGACCATTTTTAGATGCCTACTTTTTTCCCATCTTTGAGACAATGCCATTATGAGCATTGTTTAAAAGAACAATCAAGAAATAATGCCTCAAACAATGATAAGGTATATTCATTCCCCCACAAGGAATTAGATGGAAAAATCCAAAAGATGGGCCAATTGATCAACAATGATGACAAGAAGCCACTGGTTTAGACAGAATAAAAATCGGACGCAAAAGATATAGGCATGAGAATACAAAAAGGACCCTAACCAAGACAATAAGGAAAGGGTGCATGTCCATCTAGGAACCTCAAAAAAGATATATAATGAGGTGGGATGAGTGATAATGGGTCATCTTTGTTGGCAACAATAATGCAAGAAAACTGAGAGGGGGGGTGAATTAGTTTTCACCAAACTTAAACAAATTAACCTCAATTTTGGATCTGATCAAGAATAACAATAAGAAAGATAAACATCACATCAACAACACACATAACACAGATTTTTTACACACAGAAAACCTGGTTAAGGAAAAAACCACGATGAGAACCCACCCACAATATGACTATACTTTGAAGTAGTATATGTAAATATTACAATGGGGAATGCACATGCATTTAGCCACAATGCCTAGAGCTCACTGCTCAAAAATAACAAAGGGCTACAACCCTGGGAAGGCTCACTACATTACAAAGATCAGACACCAATCTAAATTACATGAACTAAACAAATAACATCTCCAAATTCCTAATCATGGTTCCTATTAAGCACAAATACTTAAACTCTACTCTTCACACTTTTTCGCACTTCTTTGCTTTTATCCTCTACTAGTGAAAGATCAAAACAATATTTGAAGATGTAGATGCATCTCTCAAATGAATATTACATGAATTTATACAAATCATCAACCTTAATCTCAAGGTCAGGTCAACTCATAAGACCTAATTACAATATTAAATCACACGATACATAAATCCATATGCAAACTGTTATCCTGTCATTCATCCCTCATAACAGGAGTAAGCTACCTTTCCAAAATTCTATTTGAGTCTTTATCTTTTCAAAATTTCCCTGGTTCAATCCTTAATCCGCTTGTAAATCATCTCTTAATCGGTAGTGCTAAATTTTCAATAGTCTACTTGAACCTCATGAACCCCTTGAACCATCTTGAAAAGAGTTCATAATGTTCATTTGGGTTCCTCGAGTTCAAAGTTGTGTCTAAGATATTTTTAGGCTAACGTTCACTCAAGTTTTTGCAATAGTTCTACTTCACAGTCACGAGTGATGTTTCTTTTTCTCTTCCTCCTAACTGTGAACCCTTTGAACTTAGTTCAAGCAGTTCAGTGGTGTCCAATATGTTCAATGAAGTTCAAAAGACCAGCGACACCAAATAAAGTTAATCTTTTCAAAGAGAATTTCCTTGGCATAGCATACGCTTTGAACTACCTAAACCCTCATGAAGTCAGTTCAAATTGTTCATGTGTGTTCAAATCAGGTGGGTTCCATGGACTAAAAGATATGATGGTGCATTTATTGCTAAGTAGGATGAAGATTGAACCATATCTCGGGTGACATCAGCTGGCCAATTTTTGAAGGCAAGTAATCATTTTTGGGAAATGACGGTTACCTAGAAAGCACCACCATGCATTCAATACACACGAGCGATGTCAAATCCCAATGCTTGGCACATTTGAGTTGATGACCAAAATTAATGCACTAGATAAGTTTGTATCACTTCTTTTTCTATAAGGTATGAAGTGATTGATTTTGAAACTTGTTCTTCATTGATGCAGAGTGTTTGATAGAAGGTTTGTTTGCTAGTAGTCATTCGATTGGACTCAACTGTGAAGGTGAGTTTTGTTTCCTATTTTCTCCAGTGATTTTTAGCTGCTTTTCTCTCTCATAATAAAATTTACTGGGGGAAATAAGGGTTGTTGTTTCAGAATTATGAAACCCACTCTGCACCTTTTCGGAAATATTTTCAGTCTTTCTTGCACAGAGCCCATTGTTAGTGGTACAAACTTGAAAGGAGAGAATTTGGAAGTTTTGAAGGAAAGGGTGTTTAAAGGAATTGATGGTTCATTTGGTTTAGAAATCCTAAGTAGTGGTCTCATAGAAACAGCAGCCTTTCCTCCTGCTATCCCTTGCCTAGAATTAGTTAGGCAGTGCATTGTGAGGTATGATCCTATTTCTGAAACTATCAAGAGAGATAATGGTGAAAACCTCCTCACAATTAACAAGGAAGTTATTTCCTCTCTTTTCAAATTGCCTGATTATCAGTTCTCAAATTTTTCTCCTGCCCAATCAATCACTAAGTTCAATGTAGATAAAACTGGACACCAGAATAATATAGTGAAGAATTGGTTGAAAGTTCCTCAAAGGGGTGGCTCCAGGTTACCTAAGTATCCCAACAAGAATCACTTGCTTCAGAGGATGTCTAAAGATGCCTAGGTTTTAGTGATAAGATATGGTATTTTCTTAGTTTAGTTTCCTTGCTTTTATTATATAAGGGTGGGTAGTTTTGAAGAAGAGCTTTTCAAGCTTCCTCATTTTTGTTCAGATTGTTTTGTTCTTGCTGAGATCTGTAGGAAGTTATCTATCGTAATTAAGAAAGATCAACCCATAGATAAATGGGAGAATCATTTTCCTATTCAATTGGGCATTATATCTTGCAGTTCAATGTCAGATGCGTTGAGCGTAGGGGCTGACTTGAAGAATTTCAATTTTCCACTGTATCATGAAAGAAAGGACTTTGATAATAAAGGCTTCTCATGGAGTCTTGGTTTGATGCCGCACCTTCCAATCTCACACTTGGAGGACTTTTGGGAAGATTGAAATGATGGGATTGAAGTGTTCAAAAGAGAAAACATGAGAAAGGTTTTGGAACAGGTAGTTTCACTGCAGGTGAAACTTGATATAAGTGGGATCGAAGAGGATTATCTAGAGCTCTTTGAACCTAGATATCTAGACCAAGCTGAACTTGAAACATCCTGCATTAATTGGGATGTGGAAGAAGAGGATGATATACAACTTCAAACAAAGAGAGTCTTGGAAAGAACCACAGATTGGGTTAATAGGAGAAGAGCAATGAAATTAGGAGTCAAGATTGATCCTGCAAGAGATAGTGAGGTTTCTCTACATTCCCCAAAACATTTTTCTAACCCCACTTCTCTTCTTGTTCATGCAGGTAAAAATAAGAAGTCATCTCACACCAAGCACAAGCCTAATCTAGCTCTAGACTTTTCTACTCCTTGATATACAAGGTTACAGAGTGCTGCACAGAAGAAAATGGACCAGGTCAAAGACACAGAGGTAAAAGACAAGATCCTTGATACTCAAATTTTTGAAGTCAAGGACCTTGATAGCGGCATTGTCAATACCATGGATTCTCATGCAATCACTGTACCCATGATGCCGCTGCCTAAAGTGACTGGAGGAATAGCTAGTTCAAGTGCAACTTCTAAATGGCTAAGCACTTCAGTAAGCAAGAAACAAAGCTTCATCCTAGTGACTATCCCAATTCAAGACATGGTGGTCAAATTCATGGAGAACGGTCCCAAATAGAAGAAGTTAAAAACAACTACCACATTGGATGCTGATGAAAAGATTGGGAGGTGGGTTGCTAAAATTGCTTCCTATAAGCCAAAAGATGAGAATAAGGAAGTTAATGTAGAATATTTTTAGGTCACCAAAGTGGATCTCGAGAACATGAGTAGGGATTTCGATAATCACTTT
Source organism: Cryptomeria japonica (assembly GCF_030272615.1). NCBI lineage: Eukaryota > Viridiplantae > Streptophyta > Pinopsida > Cupressales > Cupressaceae > Cryptomeria > Cryptomeria japonica. The sequence continues at coordinate 345,863,853 of NC_081411.1, read as the reverse complement.
TTCCAAGTATCGGCTAAGAAGATGCTCACTAGGTTAGAAAAAGATGGATAGGAGAAAAGAGAGTTGAAATGGCATATCAAGATTCTAGCTCAGTTCATTGATAGCATAGGCTGTTTTGAAGCATTTTCTATATCGTATGCTTCAGAAAGTTTTGACCCTACCTCACTAGAGAACAAGAAGCTGATGAATCAAGTTCAACGAGCTAACAGAATCGCACGGGCCATAGAGAAATGGATTGAAGGAGTGATTACAGATGACGAAAAATATGTCACCAACTCTAGGAAGTTATGTGATGAAATGCAAAACCTCATTGTAGAGATTCAGAATTAGATTGTGCCATGGGAAAAAGAAGAACATAAATGGGAAAATGTATTACCCATGCTCAAAAAAATAGAAGAATACGAAGCCACAAGCTTTTTAGTAGAAAATTCAATTAAATTGGTAACCGATGAGTGTCAGCTCTTCGTACTGAAGAAAACTATAGCATGGTGGGTAATTACATTCAAGTCTGTGATTTTTGATGCTAGGACTTTTGTTTACGAGCTTCAAGAACTTCAGTGTATTTTGGTCAATGACAAGGTGGTTAACCCAGACCATGATTGGCAATTGGGACTTTGTGGGTTGAACATGCAGGATGTGATAAAGGCATTTAGGCTACACATGGAGAAAGTTAAGGCCAAAGGCAACTTCACTCCTGGAGATATAATGCAAATTTCTCAAATTGAGTCCATGACGTTCATTGGGAATGATCAGTTACCTAAGGATGCTGAGAAAATGGTGAAACATAGATGGGAGAAAGAAGCCACAAAAGAAAAGATCAATGCCATGAAAAAATTGAGTCACTCTATAATTCAGGAGCTTACAACCACCCACGATGCCCAAAAAAGTGGAGGAGAGGATGATGATGGAGAAGAGGTATACCATGATGCTAATGCTTTGTTTTTATTTTATATGTTTTTCATAATCTTGTAATGACTTCGGGACATTTGTTCCCTAAATTCTCTATTGGTTTTTATAATTGTCTGAGAGGAGGTCGAGTTTTTAGGGAGACCTCCTTTGTTATTTGAAAAGATACTATAAATTAGATGAAAATAAATAGAGAAGGGGTTAGGACAGTAGATTTAGATTTTAGAAGTTTTGGTGTTGTTGGAAAGAAGTGATCAAGTCTTTTAGAATATGAACTTGGAAAGAACTTATGTGTGTGTTGTTGTGTCTTTTTTGAATGAAATATATATAAAATATCATATCCATTTTGAGGTAGAAAATCTTTGGGTTTGAATTTGTGGAGTGGTATTTCTTTGCAAACATTAGTCTAATAAAAATGTTTGTGATTACATTTTTGATGGTGGATGTTGATATTAATATGGAGCTTCTTTCTGTGTTGTTTAGAAATATTTTTAGTTGAAGAGAGACTTTGCTTCTCTTGTCTATTTTTAAGAAGTGTTGAAATCAATGTTATTAAACTTTGCTTTGATTTCTTTTGATATTCATAGTAAAGCATCTTGTAGAAAGTCATTTTGAATTATTTTATATATTATGGGGCCTCTCATCTAAGAATGAAGTAGGCAACCTTACGTGCTTTTAGGTTAAAAGCATATTAGTTTATTTAGTTAGATTATTCCCTAAATAACTAATGGAGGGAGCTGTACCTATCTAAAATTCAGAGGGAAGTGATGTATGTCACACTTGCCCAATTTTTTAGTTGAACTTTTCCCTTTCAAAGGGGTAACAGAGCTTAAAATCAACTTAATTTAAAGAAAGATAAAATCTATTCACTAATAGATTTTTGGTGACTCTGCTTGGGACAACGTCAAAATTTAATAGATTAGTGTGTTACATATGTGTTAGAACTAAAACTCATAACCAATGGTATCAACAAGATTTCTTTGTAAAAAAAATTGGGTGAACGGTTGAGAGAAATTCACATAACCCAAGAGTGTTGTTGTGGTTGAAAGAGACCCTACCAGAAATAGCACTGGATTCCCATCCTTATACCAGATCACAAAGAAGAGAGGGAGTTGCTGATAGTTGTTTTGAAGAACTAAAAGGGTTATCATTTTCCATAAATTTCACTCCCAAGAGGAACGCTAAAAGTAGACCTTCTTCTCCCACTGAATCTACCCCCAAAGTTCCTCTCTCTTCTAGCCACTGGCAAGCATTAACGGTTTCTAGAATTCAAGCACCTCCTTTATAACTATTTACCCTATTTTCATCATGGCCCAACCATGGGGTGCCACAGTTGGGCCTCTTGCTCTCGGTGCTCATAATTCTCTTCCAAAAGGAGCTAGGGATGTTTTACCTAAGTTCAATGGAGATGGGAAAATCTCAGTTGAAGAACATTTGAATTCCTTTAATGTAGCTATTGGGATACTGGCAGTTTAGCATGAGGATGTGGCTATCAGGATTTTTGCTAAAACCCTTACTGAGGGAGCAGCAGATTAGTTTAGTCATCTGCAGGCAAGATCAGTAACTGATTGGCAAACAATGAAAATTGCTTTTGAGAAATAGTTTACGAGTGTTGATTATGAACACTCACTTTTAGCTCAGCTCACACAAATGAAGAAGGAGATTCATGAGCCAATGAGAGATTATGTGGCTAGGTATAATAAGATTATTCATAAAATTCCCTAGGCTAAAAGACCAACTACTGATAACCAACAATGTTTCTTTGTCAACTCTATGCCTCCTGATGTTGGTTTCCATCTCAAAAGGAATAGACCAGCTAATCTTGATACTGCACAAACCAGGCTATAGAGCTTGAAGATGATTTAATAATAGCTGGGAAGTGGAGAAAAGCTGTGCAAATTCCTCAAGGTTAATCTCAAGATTCCACCTCTTCAACTGATCTGGTTGTTCAAAGACTAGTCAATGATATGATTGCCTTGAAAAGGCAAATCCTGAAAACTGGAGGTTCTTACCCACAGCCATATCAAGATATAAGTAGAAAACAACCAAACTAGTATAATTATGGGTGAACTTTGCAACTTCTTGTTTCTCGAAAAAGATTGTGGATAGAGGCTCCTCCTGATAAAGGTACTATGTGTTCTTTTCACCTTACCTCAGATCATGATGGGAATTCCTGTCTTGATATGCTAAGGCATGTCCAAATGGGAAGCACTAAGGATGAACTTGGAGAATTCATTAGAGCAGAGAAGATTCAAGAAGTATCTGGCAACTCTGGATCCTTTTACCTTGAAAATGAATAAGATTCATAAAGAGGTGGAAATATTTTGGTAACTCTTGAAGACCCTACATGTGCAATTCTTATGAGGAAACAACAAACCTCCCAGCCTGCTCCTTTTGCGAACTCTATTGGAACAAATTTCAAGGGTAAGGATCCCGCAATTAATGATTCTTCCTTTCATGCAAAGACTCCTGAAGTTAAGATTTTACAAAGGAATATTGAAAATAAAAATAAGTCTTCTCTTTCTCCCTCCTTTAACATAATTGAATTTTGCAAAGCTTCAATTGTTCAACTTTCCATTGCCGAATATTTGAAATTGAACCCAAGGGAATTAGACAAGTTGGTCAAATATGTAAAAGGAGATCCTATATTAGAGTCTTAAGTGCATGAGTGTGTGGCTAATAATGATTTGTTTGTTGCTGAAAAACCTACATCTTCTTCTTTCCCTCCCATTGATTCGATTAACCCCTATGTCTTTCACAATGCTAAAGATAAGCTTGACACAAAACTTCTGAAGCCCAAACCTTTTTATATCTCCGTTCTCCTAAATGGTCAAAAGCTTAGCAATTGTATTATAGATTTAGGGGCGTGAGATAACATAATGCCATCATCTATTGCTAGAGCTTTAGGTTTATCACTTACTAAAAAGTCTGGGAGATGTTACTCGATGGATGAGAAGCCGGTCCCTCTCATTGGGTAGGTAAAGGATTTTCAAGCAGTGCTCACAGCATGTCCTGATAAAATGATGAAACTGACTATCTTGGTTGCTGACATTCCTACAAGTTATGGAATGCTTTTAAGTAGGACTTTCTGCAAAGATCTTGGAGGTGAAATCAAGATGGACTGGTTAGAAGATATCATTCCACTAGGGAAACAAAAGGTCAAACTTGAACCTAAACTGAAAAAAAAATATACAGTCTTTCCTTCTGATAATTCCAAAGCCCAGATTTTGTTCCAAGAGTGTGAATTTGGAAATTATCTCATTCTTGCACCTGATAAAAATGAATCAAAAGAAGCAGTTGATGAACAAGATGAATTGTGACAAATGGAATTTGATGGAAGTTGTGCCAACTTTGGTTCAGGAGCAGGACTAGTTCTGCTTTCCCCTAATGGTAACGTGCTTCCTTTTTCCTTTAAATTAGATTTCAAGAATACAAATAACACTGTGGAATATGAGGCATTACTTATAGGGTTGAATGAGGCTAAATATAAGGGCATAAAATTGCTTAGGGTTAAAGGTGATGCAAAGTTGAATGTTAAACAGGTAAGAAATGTTTATTTTGTTAAAAATGATAGACTAAAATATTATAGAAATAGAGTTTGGGATGAGATAGAGTTTTTTTATGCTTTCTCAATTGAAGCTATACCAAGAGATCAAAACACTAGGGTGGATTCATTGGCCATTTCTACTTCTCTTGTTACCACACCCAAACTTTAAGAATGATTCTTATAGCGTTGAAATGGTTTATAGGCCTAGTGTCCCAGACAATGTGAATAATTGGCAAGTATTTGATACAGATTCTCAGATTAAAGATTTCATGGAGTGTACCCATTCCTTTTCCCAATCATATTTTGAGGGTTTTGAAGATGTATGTAAAGAATTTTACCCAAATCCTGGTATTGATTCTAATAAGGGTTTCATTCAGCTTAAGGGAAACAAAATCCCAAAAGGTTTGGTGACTCTAGAGAGGTTTTTCACCTGTAATGATGTGTTCACTAGCAAGAAAGTTCTTGATAATGACAATAAGGTGGGTTGTGAAAAGATCAATCTGGGTGATGAATCTAGCCCCAAAATGGTAGCAATTGGCAAATTTTGTTCTCCTGAGGAGAAATGAATGCTCAACAAGTTACTCCAAGAATACATTGATGTGTTTGCTTGGTCTTATGATGATTTGAAGGAATTTAGGAATGGACAATCTCAACATCAAATTCCATTAATGCCTGGTGTTTCTCCTTTTAGCCAAAAACTAAGAAATTTCAATTCCATGATGCTAGATGTAATTTTCAAGGAGGTAGATAAAATTCTTAAAGCCATAATTATATATCCAATTCATCACTCTACTTGGGTGGCCAACATAGTACCTATGAGGAAGAAAAATGGGGAAATTCGGATTTGTGTAGATTTTTGCAATCTGAACCAAGCAAGTGTTAAGGATAACTATGCTTTACCCAATATGGACCATATTTTGTAGACAGTAGCTGGGTTAGAAATGTTGTCAATGTTAGATGATTTTTCTGGTTACAATCAAATTAGTGTCGCAGAGAATTAACAACACTAGACAACATTTATCACTCCTTGGGGAACGTTTGCATATAATCGTATGCTATTTGGTTTGATTAATGCCAGAGCAACTTTTCAAAGGGACATGGATTCTTCTTTTAGGGATTTTTGTGACAGAATTATTGTTGTTTATCTAGATGACTTGATTGTGTTTTCTAAAGATAGGAAGAATCATCTCAAAGATCTGAGGGTAGTTCTACAATATTGTCGAGAGCATGACATCTCTTTGAATCCAAAAAAGTTAGTTTTCTATGTAACTGAGAGCAAATTATTGGGGCATATCATTTCAAAGGAGGGTGTCAAGATTGATCAAGAAAGAGTCAATGCAATCCAACACCTCAGCCTACCTTCAAACCGAACTGTAGTAAGGCCATTTTTTGGTCAAGTAAACTTCTTGAGAAGGTTTGTACCCAAATTTGCAAAAACTACTAAACTCATCATCAGTTTGTTGAGTGAGAAGTATCATTTTAAATGGACTAATGAGGCCAAAGAAGCCTTTGGAAAGATCAAGAACTCAGATGCCAATGCACCAACCCTCATCAACCCAGATTTTAAAAAGAATTTTGTCATATACTGTTATGCCTCAGAACATACAATGTCAGGAATATTATTACAGGTAGATGAATCTGGGACTGAAATACCTATAGCATTCATGAGTTTCCCTCTTAAGAAACATGAGCTTAAATATTAACTCTCAGAAAAACAAGCCTTTGTCATGGTTAAATCAGTTAAACAATTCATGTATTACATTCTGCATTCTCACTTTATGGTGTTTGTTCCAGATTCTGCAGTGAAACATATATTGACTTAGCAGGAAGTCAGACTCAGTAAAAGAGCAACATGGGTAAACAAAATCTAGGAATATGATCTAGATATTCATCCTACAAAGATGGTTAAAGGACAAGGCTTATGCAAATTGATAGCAGAGAATAAGCTAGAGATAGAGAAAGAGCTACCATTGACTCTATTCATTAGTTTGCAAGATACATGGTTTTCTGATGTAGCTTATTATTTGACCTATGGCAGTTGCTCGAGTTATTTGTCAACCAAAGAAAAAAGAAATCTTAAATTAAAATCACCTAAGTATGTTATTTGGCAAGACATCTTGTACAAAAAAGGCTTGGATGGTACCTATTTGAGATGTGTAGATAAGCCTCAACAGCGAAAGGTCCTAGAAGTTTATCATGATGACGCCTACGGTGGACATTTCTCCTCCTCATTAACCACTTTTAAGATCTTAAGGAATTTTTTTTATTGGTCTAGTATGTTCTATGATGCATATGCTTATGTTAAGGGGTGTGAAAAGTGTAAACTCTTTTCTAGAAGGCCACAATTAGCTACTCTACCTTTAAGGCATGTGGTAGTGGATGAACCTTTCAAACAATGGGGTATTGATTTCATTGGTCCAATAAATCATCATTCCAGTGCGGGCCATATGTATATTCTGACAGCAATAGATTATTTTACTAAGTGGGTGGAGGTTGTCCCCACTAAGAAGGAAAACTCAGAGGTAGTACATAATTTTCTCAAAGATTGCATTTTAGTCCGTTTTGGGGTCCCTAAGAAAATTGTCATGGATAGTTCATCATATTTCTCTTCTGAAGAATTGACTATGTTTTTTTATGAACATCAAATTTCTCTTTCACATTCCTCTGATTACTTTCCATAAGGTAATGGGTTAGCAGAATCAAACAACAAGAACCTGGTAGCCATCATGAAGAAGTTAGTTGATGATAATGCCCAAAACTGGCATAAAAAAGTATATGAAGCCTTATGGGTGGATAGAACTACTCCTAAAAGAGAAATTGGAATGGCACCTTATGAACTGGTGTATGGGATTGGCACAAAGGTTTCTTTACCTCTAGAATTGGTAGCGATGAGACTTCAAACTGTAATTGAGGACTCCTTTTTCCAAAATGCTCTGGAGAAGAGAGTCATGTATTTGATGAAGTTGGAAGAGGAAAGAGAGATGTTAGTGGATAAAATTTCTGAACATCAGAAAAGCGTGATGAAGATCTTTGATATGAGAGCTTGACCAAGAGGTTTCCTTAAAGGAGATGAGGTACTATTGTGGGACAAGAGAAGAGAACCAAATGGCGCCCATGGAAACTTTGATTCATTATGGAAAAGTTTGTTCAAGATCCATGAAGTAGTGGGACCAAATGCATTCAGACTGATTTATTCTGATGGAATGGTTATGCCCTATACCTATAATGGGCAGGACCTCAAGCTCTATATACTTTGAAATCTATGATCAAGAATTCCTGTACATAGTAGGTTAGTTGTTTGTTTCATGTCTTTTGGGTATGTGTTCTTTCTGTCCCCTTTGTATTTTTGTTGTGCAAAACCAGAGATTTAGAGTTCTTTGCATTTTTCACAAAATACAATCCCCAGTCAGAGGCAATGTTATCCTATCATTCATCCCTCATAACAGGAGTAAGCTACCTTTACAACATTCTATTTGAGTCTTTATCTTTTCAAAATTTCCCTGGTTCAATCCTTAATCTGCTTGTAAATCATCTCTTAATCCATAGTGCTAAGTTTTCAATGGTCTTCTTGAACCTGGTGAAGCCTTTGAACCATTTTGAAAAGAGTTCATAATGTTCATTTAGGTTCCCCAGGTTCAAAGTTGTGTCTAAGATGTTTTCAGAATGTTCACTCAAGTTTTTGTAGCAGTTCTACTTCACGGTCACGGGTGATGTTTATTTTTCTCTTCCTCCTAGCTGTGAGCCCTTTTAACTTAGTTCAAATAGTTTAGTGGTGTTTAATATGTTCAATGAAGTTCAAAAGGCCAGTGACACCTAACAAAGTTAATCTTTTCAAAGAGAATTTCCTTGGCGCAATGTATGCTTTAAACTACTTGAACCCTCATGAAGCCAGTACAAATTGTTCATGCGTGTTCATATTAGGTGAGTCCCATGGAGTAAAAGATATGATGGTGCATTTATTGCTAACTATGATGGAGATTGAACCATATCTCAGGTGACGTCAACTAGCTGATTTTGAAGGCAAGTAATCATTTTTGGGAAATAACGGTTACCCCAAAAGCACCACCATGCTTTCAATACACACGAGCGATGTCAAATCCCAATTCTCGCCACATTTGAGTTGATGACTAGAATTATTGCACTAGATAAGTTTGTATCACTTCTTTTTCTATAAGGTATGAAGTGATTGATTTTGTAAAATGTTCTTGATTGTTGCAGAGTGTTTGATAGAAGGTTTGTTTGCTAGTAGTTGTTCAATTGGACTCAACTATGAAGGTGAGTTTTGTTTCCTATCTTCTCCAGTTATTTTTATCTGCTTTTCTCTCTCATAATAAAATTTGTTGGCAGAAATAAGGGTTGTTGTTTATGAATTATGAAGTCCACTCTGCACTTTTTCGGAAATATTTTCAGTCTTGCTTGCACAGAGCCCATTGTTAGTAATACAGACCTGAAACGAGAGAATTTGGAAGTTTTGAAGGAAAGGGTGTCTAAAAGAATTAATGGTTCATTTGGTTTAGAAATCCTAAGTAGTGGTTTCATAGAAGCAGCAACCTTTCTTCCTGCTATCCCTTGCCTAGAATTAGTTAGGGAGTGCATTGCAAGGTATGATCCTATTTCTGAAACTATCAAGAGAGATAATGGTGAAACCTTCCTCATGATTAACAGGGAAGTTATTTCCTCTGTTTTCAAATTGCCTGATTATTAGTTCTCAAATTTTTCTCCTGCCCAATCCATCACTGAGTTCAATGCAAATAAAACTGGACACCAGAATAATATAGCAAAGCATTGGTTGAAAGTTCCTCAAATGGGTGGCTTCATGTTACCTATGTATCCCAATAAGAATCACATGCTTCCCCACATCCATGATTTTATGCTACTGTTACACCGAGTTAGAGGTTCAGCTAAAGCCTACAACTTTGATGATTGGATTTACTATTATGTACAATTGGTATTGGAAGGAAAGAGGTATCTTGACTGGGCAAAGCTTATTGCTAACTCCATGAGGGAACAACTGAGCATCTCGAAGAAGTTTAAGCAAAATTTCTCTATTTTCTCATATTTTATATATTGTCTGGCATGTGCTAAAGAAATAGTGGGAATACGTAGGCAGCTTATTAAGGGAGATGTTTCTATGTATGACTTTTACCCCATGTTGCAAAAGGATAATGCATTGCAAGATTTTAGGAGAGTACATAATGCTTTCCTGGGAGATTTGTGTTATGAGTTAAAGAACATGAAAACTAAGAGGATGTCTGAAGATTCCCAGGTGTTAGTGAAAAGATATGGTAGTTTGTTTGTTTAGTTTCCTCGCTTCTATTATATAAGGGTGGGTGGTTTTGAAGAAGAGCCTTTCAAGCTTCCTCATTTTTGTTCAGATTGTTTTGTTCTTGCTGAGATCTGTAGGTAGTTATCTATCATAATTAAGAAACCTCAACCCAGAAATAAATAGGAGGATCATTTTCCTATTCAATTAGGCATTATATCTTGTTGTTTAATGTTAGATGCATTGAGCATAGGGGCTGACTTGAAGAATTTCAATTTTCCAATATATCATGAAAGAAAGGGCTTTGATAATAAAGGTTTCTCACAGAATCTTGGTTCGATGTCGCACCTTCCAATCTCACACTTGGAGGACTTTTATGAAGAATGCAATGATGAGCTTGAAGTGTTCAAAAGAGAAAACATGAGAATGGTTCTAGAATAGGTAGTTTCACTGCAGGTCAAACTTGATATAAGTGGGATCGAAGATGATTATCTAGAGCTCTTTGAACCTAGATATCAAGACCAAGCTAAACCCGAAACATCCTACATTAATTGGGATGTGGAAGAAGAGGATGATATACAACTTAAAACAAAGAGAGTCCTAGAAAGAATCGCAGATTGGGTTAATGGGAGAAGAGCAATGAAATTAGGTGTCAAGATTGATCCTGCAAGAGATAGTGAGGTTGCTCTATGTTCCCCAAAACATTTTTCTAACCCCACTTCTATGCCTGTTCATGCAGGTAAAAATAAGAAGTCATCTCACACCAAGCATAAGCCTAATCCGGCTCTGGACTTTTCTTCTCCTCGATATACAAGGTCACGGAGTGTTGCATAGAATAAAATGGACCAAGTCAAAGACACAAAGGTACAAGACAAGATCCTTGACAGCAACATTGTCAACACCATGGATTCTCATGTAATCACTATAACCATGACACCACCACCTAAAGTGACGAGAGGAATAGTTGGTTCAAGTGCAACTCCTAAATGACTAACCACTTCAGTAAGCAAGAAATGGAGCTTCATCCTAGTGACTATCCCAATTTAAGACATGGTGGTCAAATACATGAAGAAGGGTCCCAAATAGAAGAAGTTCAAAAGAACTGGCAGATTGGATGCTGATGAAAAGATTGGGAGGTGGGTTACTGAAATTGCCTCCTATAAGCCAAAAGATGAGAATAAGGAATTTAATGCATAAGATTTTGAGGTCACCAAAGTGGATCTCGAGAACATGAGAAGGGATTATGATAATGACCTTTTCCATCTATAGGCTAAGAATATGCTCACCAGGTCAGAAAAAAGATGGACAGGAGAAAAGAAAGCTAAAATGACATATCAAGATTCTAGCTCAGTTCATTGATAACATAGGTTGTTTTGGAGCAGTTCCTATATCACATGCTTCATAAAGTTTTGACCCTACCTCACCAGAGAACAAGAAACTGATGAATCAAGTTCAGTGAGCCAAGACCATCACAGGGGCCATAGAGAAATGGATTGAAGGAGTGATTACAAATGGCAAAAAATATATCACCAACTCCAGGAAGTTATGCGATGAAATGCAAAACCTCACTGTGGAGATTTAGAATCAGATTGTGCCATGGGAAAAAGAAGAACATAAATGGGAAAATGTATTACCCATGCTCACCAAAATAGAAGAATATGAAGCCACAAGGTTTTTAGCAGAAAATTCAATTAAATTGGTAACTGATGAGTGTCAGCTCTTCATACTAAAGAAAAATTTAGCATGGCAGGTAATTACATTCAAGATTGTGATTTCTAATGCCAGGACTTCACTTCAGTGTAGTTTGTTCAATGACAATAAGGTGGTTAACCTAGACCATGATTGGCAACTAGGACTTTGTGGGCTAAACACGCAGGATGTGATAAAGGCATTTAGGCTGCACATTAAGAAAGTTAAGGCCAAAGGAAACTTCACTCCTGAAGATATAATCCGAATTGCCTGAATTGAGTCCATGATGTTCATTGGTAATGATCAGTTAACTAAGCATGCTGAGAAAATGGTAAAACATAGATGGGAGAAAGAAGCCACAAAAGTAGAGATCAATGCCATGAAAAATCTGAGTCACTCTATAATTCAGGAGCTTACAACAGCCCATGATTCCTAGAAAAGTGGAGGAGAGGATGATGATGGAGAAGAGGCATAGCATGATGCTAATGCTTTGTTTTTATTTTATATGTTTTTCATAATCTTTCAATGACTTCAAGACATTTGTCCCCTAAATACTCTATTGGTTTTTTATAACTGTCTCAAAGGAGGTTGAGTTTTTAGGGAGACCTCCTCTATTCTTTAAATAGATACTATAAATTAGATGAAAATAGATAGAGAAAGGGTTAGAATAGTAGACTTAGATTTTAGAAGTTTTTGTGTTGTTGGAAAGAAGTGATCAAGTCTTTCAGAATTTGAACTTGGAAAGAAGTTATGTGTGTATTGTTGTGTCTTTGTTGCATGAAATATATATATAAGATCATATGCGTTTTGAGGTAGAAAATCTTTGGGTTTGAATTTGTGGAGTGGTATTTCTTTGCAAATATTAGTCTAATCAAAATGTCTATGATTACCTTTCTGATGGTGGATGTTGATATTAATATGGAGCTTCTTTCTGTGTTGTTTAGAAATATTTTTAGTTGAAGAGAGACTTTGCTTCTCTTATCTATTTTTCAGAAGTGCTGAAATCAATGTTATTAAAATTTGCTTTGATTTCGTCTGATATTCGCAGTAAAGCATGTTGTAGAAAGTTATTCTGAATTATTTTATATATTACCTGGCCTCTCATTTAAGAATGAAGTAGGCAGCCTTACGTGCTTTCAGGTTAAAAGAATATTAGTTTATTTAGTTATATTATTCCCTAAATAACTAATGGAGGGAGCTGTACCTATCTAAAATTCAGAGGGAAGTGATGTATGTCACACTTGCCCAATTGTTTAGTTGAACTTTTGTCTTTCAAAGGGGTAACAAAGCTTAAAATCAATTCAAGTTAAAGAAAGACAAAATTTGTTCACTAACACAGACAAATACAATGTTGACAAGGACATAGCATGGACCCAAATAAAATCCTCAAACATGCAATACCACCGAATATCTCACCAAGATCATTCACAACTGGCAAGAACTATCAGGTCAGCCAAAATTTGTATAAGATGAAGAATACCACCAGACCAATAAAATATTCAATAGTGCACATAAAAATCAATGCATACTAGCAATCCACATAATACATAATCTAGAAACACCAACAAGCAACATGAACTCCTCTGCAACAACCACAACAACTCGGATTACAAGAATCATCATCATCTCCCTTCTAAAGTTCAAGAACACCAACTGACAAACTAAAAGATACACTTTGGAAATTCCAAATCATGAACCACCTGAATTAAAGACACACATGAATGTCCCAAACACTCTCCAAAATCCACACAATATAATGAATCACTTTTATAGAAATACAAACTAGTAATCACAACTCATCAATAGAGAACCAACAGAAAAACAAGTCACCACTTTGGACGTCATAGCTTGATCAAATCACCTTTTAGCACACTAAAACTCATATTGAATCAACTGAACATACTAATCTCTGAATCCTTAAACCTACATCATCATATCTACAATAAACCAACCAAACCAACAGTCTGCAACACCGAAGCAAAAGAACACAATAATATGTTGACATTAATGACAACAACTCATTCCAACAATTCTAATATCCAACAACCTCCCCCTTTGGCATTGATGAAAACATATTTATGTGAAAAACAATCAATGCAAAGAAATAAATCAACTCCATCAATCTCCCCCAAAGATCATGCACACATAGCTCTCTACCTTAGATAGATAAAATAGTTTTTCACATGCTTCTCTCCCCCTTTTACATCAATGCAAAAGACTCATAAGAAAAAAATTATTCTCTTACTCTTACTAGATAATCTCTTCCTTTTAGACATACACTCTAATAATTCTAAACAATTGAACCACAAACTTACTACTCCCCCCTGAGCAGCAACACCCACTCATCAATTTGGATATTAGGATAAGACTATGAAGTCCACTAGATTTATGCAACTCAATGCATCTAGTTCACCTCAAGAAGGGAAATCACCCCTAACATCTCTTTCAGATATACAAATGTATCTATAGGCAAAGGCTTCGTAAAGATATTTGCAATTTGTTCCTTTGTAGATACATACTCCAATCTAACTTCTTTCTCATTCTCCTTCTCTCTGAAGAAATGAAACCTAATAGAAATATATGTTTTGTCTTAGAATGCAACACTGGATTCTTAGAAATATTGATAGAACTTGAATTATCACAATATATAATAGTAGGCTCATTATAAAAAACTCTAATATCCTTCAACATCTACTTCAACCAAAGTACCTGAGTATAATTGCTAGCAGAAGCAATGTATTCAACTTCTGTAGTAGATAAATAGATATCATTCTTCTTCTTACTTGCCCAAGCAACTAACTTCTTTCCCAAAAAGAATGTACCACCTCTAGTGCTTTTTCTATCATCAACATCACCTACCTAGTCAACATGTATATAATCACTTAAGATCAAATCATCATTCTTTGGATACCATAAACCATAATCAACTATTCCCTTCAAGTATTTGAATATCCTTTTCATAGTAGTAACACGACTTTCCTTAGGATCAACCTGGAATCTTGCAACAAGACATATAACATTCATAATGTCTGGTCTAGTGTGAGTCAAATATAGCAATCCACCAATCATAGATCTATACAAGGTCTTATTAGCCACCAGAGATTCATCATCTTTTGTCATCTTGCAACCAATCACCATAGGAGTTCCAATAGGTTTAGAATCATCTAACCCAAACTTCTTCAACAATTCCTTCACATACTTTGATTGAAATATGAAAATGCCTTTGGTAGTTTGTGTGATTTGCAATCCCAAGAATATTTTCATCTCACCTATTATAGACATCTCAAACTCTTTTTGCATAGCATCAACAAACTTCTTACTTAAATCATAATCTCCTCCAAAAATAATGTCATCTAGAAATACTTTAACAATGAAAATTTCATCATTATTGATATTAAAGTATAAATTAATATCAATGGTACCTGTACACAATCCCAACTTCATCAAATACCAGTCCAATCTAGCATACCAAGCTCTAGGGGCTTGTTTAACTCCATACAATACTTTCTTCAATCTGCATACCATGTCTCCTTCATCTGTCAATGAAAATCCATCTAGTTATTCTATGTAGACTTCCTCTTCCAAGTCACCATTCAAAAAGGTTGACTTCACATCCATCTAATATACCTTCAAATTCTTCCAAGCAACATATGCAAGAAATAATCTAACAACTTCAATTCTAGCTATCAGAGAAAAAGTCTCCTCAAAATCAATTCCTTCCATCTATGAATATACTTTACATACTAGTCTTGCTTTGTTTCTAACAACTTCTCTCTCTTCATTCAACTTATTCCTAAATACCCATTTAGTACAGATTACATTCTTGTCCTTAGGTATTAGAACAAGTTCCCATGTATTATTCTTCTCAATCTAATTTAACTCTTCTTCCATACTTTTACCCAATTTTCATTTTTAAAAGATTCAACAACATCTTTAGGCTCAATCTTAGAAATCAAACATGTCTCTTCAGCAACAATTCTTCTCCTAAATATCACACGTTTGTTTTTATCACCAATAATTTGATTCTTTGAATTATTTAATATTACATAATTTGGGGCCTTCTGATTGTTCTTATTTTTAGTGTCTTGAACTTCTTCTCTAGTAGCAACATCTAGATTAACTGACTATTTGAAATCACTCTGCTTTATGCTCAGAGTCTACACTTGCTTTGAATTAACATCCTAATGATCAGATTCACATCCACATGCTCTTATTTTCTTCTCATGACACTCATCAACCTTCACATTTGCACTTTCCACTCTTTTTCTATCTTTTGTTGTAACACCGGTAAGCCTTTCTCTTAGTAGAATATATTAAAAATATTCCTTCATCACATCTTGCATCAAATTTTCCTATATCCACATATCTTTGAATATAATATTTACTTCCAAAGATTCTGAAATATCTAACTATAGGAACATGACCAAACCATAAGTCATAAGGGGTCTTACCGAAATCAACATTTATATGCACTCTGTTGAATCTATACACAACAATGCTAACAACATCTCTCCAATAGATATGCAAAACATTTCCTTCAATCATCATAGTCCTATTAACATCCAAAATAGTCATGTTCTTCCTTTCAACAACTCCATTCCACTGAGGAGTTTGAGGAGTTGATAACTATCTCCTTATTCCATGTTCTTCTCAAAAGGAATTAAACTCACCAAAAGTGAATTCTCCTCCTTTGTCAGATCTTTGACACTTCAATTTCAATCCTATCTCTATCTCCACTCTAGCTTTTAATATTTTGAATTTCTCCAGTGCTTTATGTTTCTCCCTTGGAAAAGTGGCCCACATCATTCTAGCATAGTCATCAATCAACAACATAAAGTATCTATCACCCTGCAAGCTTCTCACTCTAGAAGGACCACATAAATCAGTATGCATAAGATCCAATATCCCACTAGATGTATACTATTTTCTCTTGAATGAAATTCTTGTTTGCTTTCCCAATTGGCATTCTTTACACACCAAAGTAGTAGGATTCACTATCTTAGGAAGATCTCTAACAACTTGAGTAGAACTTATCTTAATCATACAATAAAAATTAACATGACACATCCTCCTATGCCACAACCAACTTTCATTAATCTAAGCAATTAAGAAACTTTTCTCACCAGAATTCAAATGAAAGATATTACCCTTATTTTTAGTTCCTAATGAAATTTCTATATCAGAGCTATTTAAGACCTTACATTTCCCATTCTTGAATTGTAAATCATATCCCTGATCAACCATCTGTCCAACACTCAAAATATTATGCTTCAAACCTTCAACACATAAAAGATCATCAATATTATGCTTACCATCAAGAGAAATAAAACCTCTACCATGAATTACACATTCTTTGTTGTCTCCAAATTTTACTACACCACCATCATACTTCTCCATATTCATAAATTTACCTTTACCACCTATCATGTGATGTGAACAACCACTGTCAATCACCCATTCATCTTTCCCTCCAATCTTAGCTGCCAAGGCTTTCTCTTAAAAAATGCATCTTGTAGAATCAACAAGTACCAAATCCTCTTCTAAGTTCCCTTTCTTAGACTCATCATTTGTCAAACCTTCATTAGCAGTATAATAACACCTCTTTCAATATCTATACTTCTAATTAGGCTTGTAAGGTTTATCATACTTTGACACTCTTTTAGCTCTTTCCAAATACCAAAAAGCAAAATGTCCTATCTTATTGTATGAATTTTTTTCAAAGGTAACTTCCCTTCATACTTACCAGCTCTCTTAGGCAATCTTCTAGCAGTAAGTGCTTCAAGATCTTCCAATTCTCTTTCATGTTCTTTCATCTCTCTCATTTCCCTTTCATATCTGGAAACCCTACTTGGACTCTCTCCTACATCATACTTCTGCTTCTCAGATTTAGTAGCTTTAAATGCAATCTCATTTTTGCCATGCGATTCTCCAAGTTCACTCAATTCAAAAGAAGAAAACTTACCAACCAGCATGTCTCTTGTCATAGTGGTCACAATCCAAATCTCAACAATAGTAGCAAATTATGTTTGTAAGCAGGAGACAAAGATCTCAACAATTTAGCTACAATCTCATCTTCCTCAATGATTCCACTAGAACATTTGATGTTCAGGACAAGATCATTCACTTTATCCACAAAGGATGAAATATTCACATCTTCTCCCATTCTCAACGTCTCATATTTTCCTTTCAATCTCTACAATTTGGCAACTTTAAAATGTTTATCTCCTTCATACAAGGTTTCTAACTTCTCTCAAATATCATGAGTAGTCTGAAATCCCATCACATTAGTCATTTCTAAATCAGTCAGGGCACTCAACAATACTTCTTTGGCTCTTATGTTATGCTCAACATCCTTGATCTCATTTCTAGTAACAAGACCATTCTGAGGAACATTGTAGACATTCTTTGTGATCTTACAATAATCTTCTCCAAGACATTTCAAATGACACTCCATCTGGTTCTTTCATATGGTATAATTACTTCCATCAAACCTAAGACTCTCCTTGAAAATAATAGTTACCATCCTGGATCTCCTCAAGTGGTTATACTTCTTCTAGAGGATCTATCTCTAATACCAATTTTTGGCAACAACAATGCAGGAAAACTAAGAGGGGCGGGCGGAGGGGGGTGAATAATTTTTCACCAAAACAAATTAACCTTAACTTTAGATCTAATCAAGAACAACAATAAAAAAGATATAAAACCACATCAACAACACACATAGCACATAGATTTTTGACATGGAAAATCCGGTTAAGGGAAAAACCATACTTGGAACCTAGCCACAATATGATGATACTCTCCAAGAGAATGTGTAAATATTACAATGGGGAATGTACATGCATTAAGGAACACTTCCTAGAGCTCACTCCTTAAAAACAACAAATGGCTACAACCCTGGTAAGGCTCACTGCCTTACAAAGATCAAACACCAATCCAAATTACATGAACTGAAAGAATAGAATCTCCAAATGCCTGATCACAGTTCCAGTTAAGAACATATACTTCAACTCTTCTCTTCACACTTCTACATGCTTTTTTTCACTTCTTTGCTTTTCTCCTCTACTATTGAATGATCAAAACAATATTCACACATGTAGATGCATCTCTCAAATGAATATTAAAAGCATTTATACAAATCATCAACCTTAATCTTAGGGTCGATTCAACTCATAAGACCTAATTACAAAATTACATCATACAATACATAGATCCATATGCCAACCAATAAAATGTTGGCAAGGACATGGAATTGACCCAAATCAAATCCTCGAATACACAACACCACCAAATATCTCGCCAAGATCATTTGCAACTCATAAGAACCATCAGGTCGACCAAAAGTCGTATAACATAAAGAATACCACCATACCAAAAAAATCTTCAATAACATGCATAATGATCAATACAAACCAACAAGAAATGTGAATTCCTCTAGAACAACCACAACAACTCAAATTACAAGAATTATCATTATCTCCCTTCCAAAGCTCAAGACCTCCAACTGACAAATTGAAAGATATGCTTGTGAAGTTCAAAATCATGAACCACTCAAACTAAGGACACACATGAATGTGCCAAACACTCTCCAAAATCAGCACAACACAATTAATCAATTTTGGAGAAATACAAACTAGAAATCACAAATCTATAATACATAACCAATAGAAAAACCAGTCACCACACTAGACCTCATAACTTGATCAAATCACCTTCTAGAACATTGTAACTCATGTTGAATCAACTAAAGATACAAATCTCCAAATCCTTAAATTTGCATCAGGATATCTATAATAAACTAACAAAACCAACTCTCTGCAATAACAAAGCACAAGAACATAGGAATATGTTGACATCAATGACAACAACACATTCCAACAACTCTAATATCCAACAATTTTGACCTTCAAATTTTGTAAAATTTGAGCTCTGTAATTAGCTTTAGATAATTGGACAATGCAAGACAACAGGTAAGTGTACCAAAAACCCATGTTTCAATTTTACTTAATTACATGAACATTGAGGATATTGCAGGTGGTTCTAAGGTGGTAAAAGATGAATTCTCCCTATGTCTACAAAAATTGCATGTGTTAAATTTTTATACCCTTGTGTCAATGACACAAACATAACTTTGCTAAGATAGGTGTTAGGAAAAGGGGGATTATGCTAGGGTTTGTTGATGAAGCCAAAAGGGGTCCTAGGGGGTAGGAGACCCAAATGGGATGAGATAGGATAGAAATTCACTCAATTTTTCCTTATAATGATGAAATGAAGAAAATATGAATAAACCCTAAAACTAACAAGTTGATGCTCTAATGTTGATGCAGATTTGCCTTTATCTAGTGATAACCCAAGAGACTAGACCAGATTGCTTTAAGTTATGCTATAGACTGAAGACCATAGAAAGAGACACACTAGGAGAACTAGGGTTGTATTATATCAATTATATGCCTGAGATAATGGAAAAAATGGGACTCATCACTGCATTAGCAAAGTGGTGGCACTCAGAGACCTCATCATTCCATCTCCCTATAGGTGAGGCTATAGTGACTCTAGAGGATGTATGGCACATCCTCTAAAATCCTATTAATAGGGAGAGGGTGACATATGATCCCTCAATAGGGAGAGATTCCTTATGTTGATTTTTCAAGTGCGATGTAGATGACCTAGAGATTTTGGAGCGAGAGGTTCAATGGGAGTCCCATGGTAGCACAGTTCAAGAGATGATATGCCATGATTGTAGATGTTATATAAGGGTTACTAGAAGCTAATAGATGAGGAAATGTGTTCCAAATCAGATGGGGGAGAGAACTCAAACACATGTGCAAAGAGGGCATTTTATATGCATGGGGACCATGCATGCTCGAGATGCTGTATTTTTAGTTACATTAGATAGCATATCAGGGTGTATAGACTCTCAGTTGTGGGGTGACAACACTCCAGGTATGGGATTTTGAGAACATAGAAATGTTCAGACCAATCGTAGATAGATAGGTGATACTAGACCAACCTTATGTATATTTCTATAGAGGTACATTGAGTCAAGGTCTGTTTGGATATATGTTCTATCGACATCATGAGTTGGACAAACCTAGAGAGTTCATATGGAGACCTTATAGAGATTACCCTAGATGGCTAGAGGATGAGTAGCATCTGTCATACTATCGATAGGAGAGATACTTGATAGGTTTGCCAATTTTTCTTAATGTGGTTACTTTTGGTGATTTGAGGATTTTACTATAGGCTTTTGTGATTTCTTGATGATTTTAGAGATTTATTTGATTTGATATTATTCATTTCAGGTTTGAATTGAGCTCTAGTAATATGGTTTGTACCTTAATGTTGAGGTTTGTGCATATGCATTAATTAGCTCTAGCAAGAGGATGATTGCCTTGCTATTGAGAGATGGTTTTATGAGAGCTCTAGTGAAAGGATTGTGCCTCACTATTGAGGAATGGAATTACTTTTTGGTTGTTATCTTATCTCATGTCTATGCTTTGGATCACTAATATGTTACTTTGGTGAAGGCACAAGCTTGCATTTTGGATGTATGCTTCATATTGTACTTCAATTTGTCATTAGAGATGTTGTAACTATTTTTATGTCAGTTGTGAACCATCATGATGTGGTTATGATGTATGTTTCACCCAAATGTCTTGGCACATGGTTAGGGGGATTGAGCTTTCATTTGAAGAACATGGTTAGGTGAGATAGATTGCTAAGTGGCTTGTTGTTGGATGCTTAGAGTCTACATAACTACGACACATTGAAATTTTTATTGATATAAACAAATGATAACATTAATCATAGATGATTGGGTTGGGATTCACTTAATAAGATAGTAATTGATTTGAGGTCATTGAGATGGCAAGATAATCTTCCTTGTTATCACATAGGCTAAGATGGCTCCACATGTCTATCAGGAGATTGGATTTACCCTTCTATGTGAGGGTAGCATGTATGTATATCAAGAGTATGGATATGCTTTTCTTTGTGAGGATAAAATGTATGACTACCATGGGTATGGATTGACCTTATTTGTGAGGATAGAATGTAGTAGCGTGTCTATCAAGGTTTGGCATTGTTCCCTTCTTCCTGAGAATAGCATGTGATGACACTTCACTCCTACATGTGACCATGATCCTTAAAATTTAATTTATTATTCATGCTTCTGGGATTTTGTTATTATACTTTAGCTTTGTAATGTGCTATGACTTATTTTTATGGTAGTTGTCTTGGTGGATGTCATGATTACCCTTGTTTTTAGGTGTCAACCTAGATCTTGAGTGTGTTGGTATTATGGATGACTTTGTCATGTGTTGCATTGGTTTTTTAATTGATGTCAACACTTGTCTTCTTAGAGGTCTACATTGTTGTTTTGGCTCTATGGTTATATTGGTTTATTGTTGCACTGACACATCATGGTCTCGACATGGATATTGGCTTATATACAGTCACCAGTATATTGCTCACTTTGTAGGATATATTGTTCACCAACCATGATGATGACTTTTTATCATCTGGAGATCATTTGGTTATGTCGAAGACATGGATTGGAAGTTTTGATTTGGTGTTTTGCTTATTGGTCTAATCAGCTTGATAGATTTTCCTTTACCGGCAGATAGGTCTAGGTTATGGATCAGTATGTGATGTTTGATTCTAGATCAACAGGACACATTATGGATATGGTTTATTGATTGGTTAATTGTATTGAGCTAACATATTGAGACTTATTTGTAATTGATTTAATTATAATATCATTTAGTGAGCCGACACCATGTGGTCTTAGGTTTTGTACAAATGATTGTAAGATCTTATTTGTGAGATATGATGGTATGGAATTGTAATTGTGTGAGTGTATATTGAAGAGAAGAAGAGAAGATCCTTGTGCAAATCACACAGACATTATTTGAAGGTTGAAGGAAGGTTATTGGCACTCATGTTCAGAGCTTAACCGATACTGAATCCAACATTGCAGATGCTATTTTGTGTAGTATATTATCATTGGATTTAACCATCCCATTGTGTAGTCAGTGTGACTTCTATTTTATGATTGAGCAGCGAACTCTAGGTGGTTGGCCTTTCTGCATGTGCAGACCCCATTTGTATACACATACTATTTGTAGTAGTATCATCTAAATATGGGTAAGGTTTCCCACCATGGTTTTTCCCTTACCAGGTTTCCACATATAAATCTATGTCATGTGTTCTAGATGTTGTTTCTCTTTCTTTTTCATTCATTAAGTTATATTGGCACTGCTATAACTATTAATCTATTTTACCGACATTTAACTTTGGTTTACCGACACTAAGTTTAAGTTGGAATAATTTGCATTTGGGTTATAATTTATGACAACTAGTTAAAAATTGATTCACCCCCCACCCCTCTTACTTGTCCTTCCCAGTTCCTAACAATTGGTATCAGAGCTAAGTCCTCTTTTTGTAGAAGCCTAACAGCTTGAGGACATCCTATGGCAACAAATCTAAACTGTATTGGAAGATATATATGGGATGTTACTAAGAATGGCTATGTTGGTCCTAGTCCGAATCAACCTAATCCACCGACACTAGGTAAAGATCAAGAGAATGATTGCAAAGCAAGAGAAGCACTTCTGAGCACATTATCAGATTGGCAAATCATGGGATTATCAGATCGCTCTACTGGTAAAGCTATTTGGGATAAACTGGAAAAACTGAATGAAGGAGATATCACTATCAAAATTGCAAAAATGGAATGTTATCGGGTCAGGTATGAAAACTTAAAAATGGAAGAAGATGAAAGAGTTTCTGCATTTATGGAAAGAGTTCATGAAATTGTTTCAGGAACACAATGTTGTGGAGGCACTTTAAGTGAAGATGAAATTGTTTCTAAAGTTTTGAGAGCATTGCCACCGGCTTACAAAATGAAAGTGACTACTATTAATGAATTGAGAACAATGCCTAATACATCAGTTTCTTGAGATACTTTGGTTCGAAAACTTTCCGCATTTGAACTTGAAGAGTTTGGTCCTATTGCTATAGTCAAAACTGATTTATCTTTTAAAGCATCATCATCATCAGCAACATCATCATCATCTGACAAAACTAATTAGATAGCAATTTTTGCAAGAGAACTTGAAGCACTATTCATAGGGAAGATGCCTAAAGGTCCAGTAGGAAGTAAGTATGAAGGTAAAGCACCTTTCAAATGGCAATAAATTTGGTCATATGGCTTCTAGGTGTCCTAATAGACATGCAAGACTAAGGGAGGAAGCAAGAAGAACATATAAACCTAACCCTGAATATCAGAGATACAAATTTAAGAAAAACAAAGATAAGTCATGTTACTATGCAGATGAAGGTGTTTCGTATGACTTAGATGAAGATCCAGTAGATAGTGTTGGCATTATACACTCTAATGAGAATATGGTTGATGTTGTCATTGATGACAACCAACCAGTATTAGGTTTCTACATGCAGCGACATCACAGACACAATCACCGACATGCATATTCACCGACATCCAGATTACATTGGCAAATGAAGTATACTGACACTCAAGCCGACATGTGACAAGTTTTGTTTATGTGAACTGTATTGTAAATGTAATTAATTATCTATAAGCCAACTTGGCATATTGTAAGGACTCATATATGTATGGGATCTCATAGGTTATTTTGTAATGATAAGGTATGGATATGAGAATATTGTATAAGGTGATATAGTGGACAACAAAGGTTTTGGTTAATGTATATGTCTAAGATTAAACTGGTACTAAACCAGGCATTAGAGATGCTATTTTGAGTAGTACAATGTATTGTTTAATTATCCATATTGTAGTTAGTGAGACTCTTCATTGAGCAATGCGCTCTAGGCTGTTGGCCTCCCTCCATGTGCAAGCCCCTATTGTAAGTAATATTTATTCATATTGGCTAGTGAGTAAATATTGTGGGTCACAAATCCCACTGAGATTTTTCCCACACCAGGTTTCCTTGTTAAAATATCTTGTGCTATGGTGTGCACTTATGATGTCTCTATTATTTCTGTTTACTGCATTATTTCTTGTTTACCGGTACATTGATTTGGGTTGGAAAGTTATAAATAAGTTTAAATTTTCCATTACGAGTTAGAAACTAATTCCCCCTCCCCTCTCAGTGTCTTTGGGACTATCATTGAATCTAACAATTGGTATCAGAGCCTTGTCCTCTATTTGCAAAACCGTAACAGCTTGGGGAAGATTCTGAAACCGATACTGATGGAGAGTTTGAGAAAATAGTTGGAAGGAGCTCTTGAATATTTTGATGCTAAAAAATTGAAGAATATCAAATTTGAAGATGATATGAGGATTGCACGGGAATTCATTTAAGGAATTCAGGAGAGCCTGGTTATAGCACAAAACAAGAGAAAGGAACTTCATGATAAAATGCAGATGATGATGATGAAAAATAAACTCTTAGATACATTGCAAATAAGTTGAGACAAGAGAACACTAACATGAGGAATGAAATGCAAGATATGACTATGAGGTTATGTAAGGATATTGAAGATAGGAAGAAGAATGAAGAAGACTTGACTAGAAGACTTAATGATGCAAGAAATGAAAATTTAAGACTTTGTCATGAGAATGATATTCTAAAGATAGATCTGATTCACATGCAATATGATAAAGATGAGCTTAGAAGACAAGTTGGCATTCTGGAAAATGAGCTAATCACTGCAAATGAACACAAAGACCAATTCAAGAAAATTTTAGAAAGACTTGATGACATGCTGAAAAGATAAAAACCTGATGGAGATACAATTGGACTTTGATTTGAAGTTGGAGAAAGTTATGGCACTCCAAATAATCAAGATCATAGTAAACCAGTAAGATAACCTAATGCTTATAAATTTAATGGGAAATGTTTCAATTGCAACAAATATGGTCATAGAGAAAATTAGTGTAGATTTAGAAATAATCTAAATACAAACTTACCCACTGGTCAATGTTCTAAATGCAATAAAGTTGGTCATAATTTAGAGAATTGCAAAATAAATATGAAATGCTATGCTTGTGGTAGATTTGGACATTTATCTAATCAATGCAGAACACAAACTGGTCAAGGATATGGAAAAGCTATTCAGAGGAATAATGTAACTTGTTAAACATGTAACAAGATTGGGCATATTATTAAATTTTGTAGAAACAAGACTTCACTGGCAAACAATAAAGGATCTAATGAAAAAGGAAAAGAAAAGGTAAGTGAAATAAAGAAAGAATTTTCAAAACAATGGATTAAGAACAGAGATCAGAGAGTAATCCTCCACCGACAGGAGATTCTTCATCTAACTAAGGAATAATCCTTAGGGGGTATTGCAACAAGTTGAAAATCATGCTTTCTACCCTCAGTTGATGGTGAGAAGAAACATTTCTTCTTTACTAGAAGATGTGTTAAGTTTTCACTTAACTGGCAAGCATTTAATGCAGTTGTTGGAGAGATTTTTGGTTATAAAGCATCAATGAACCCTCATTTCAACTCAAAAAGCATTCAAACATTTAGAGACTACAAAATTGAGCAAGCATATTCTAAGGCGAAGCAGTAAAGTTATTTTCAGGCATTCAAATTTCAAGTAAGAGGTATTTATCTTTGAAATGGCATCTTCATCTTTTATTCCTAAGTTTATTTTGAACTCTATTATGGTAGAGAACATCAAGCGTCCTAGACCTATATTCAAGATTATCCCTGAGATTGCTAAACATGATGATTCTATTGGAGCTTTTTTGAAAATTCCTAAGGGTGTCTTTTTTGCTGAAGACCCAAGAATCTATATCCACTGCAACATAGAAGACATATGGACTAAGGACTTGAAGAAAATATTTAATGATGTTATTACTAATGAGAAATATCTGATTAAACCTAAACATAAGATTATTGAAGACTTAGGTTTTGTTGAAATCCTAAACATCCCTAAATTTATGAAGGAAGTAGTCTATCTTGTGTTAAGCAAAGTCCATGGAAAATTTATGTGATTAGAGTTAGTTTGCAAAATATCCAAGGAAGCAATCAAGGTAGTCACTGGTTTATCCTCAACCAGTAGTAGGCCTAACAAAACCAAGAAGATACCTAACAAAAGTGTGATAATCTTAACCAAAGCAACATCTAACAACAGATCACTTAGAGTGAATGACATTACAGATGCAAATGTTAGATATGTGAGTATGGTACTTGGCTATAGAGAAACACATGCAAACAGATTGAATTTAGTTTCTAGCCTTTGTATTTATAGTGCATATGAGATGGTAAAGAACAACACTAAAATTGATGTTTGTGAATGGCTTAAGGATGAATTGATTGACAACTTAAAGAAGATTAAAGGTGACAAGAAGGGGACTTCTCACTTTGGCAACTTACTTGTCTATCTAATGCTTTACTTCACCAAAGAAATACCCAATATTGGTCATAAGGATTTTGGATATGACATCCCAGTAGGAAAATAGATTATGGAAGTTTTCATCGGTATGGGCACTAACTATAACAAGATCATAACATACTACTTCAAAACATTTCAAACTAAAATGAAGGAAAGAGAGAGGTTACCACAGAGCATAGTTGATAAGTATGAAAATCAAATTTTCTTTGTTATTAAATATGATGAGACATGGATAGAAGCAGTTATCCCAAGAACTATTTGCATTACTAAGATGGGTTATGAGGTAGACCTATCTATTTTGGAGACATATGCAAAAGCTGATAGGTCAATGATGAACCACAACTACCAAACCGGTACTGAGAGGGGGGGTGAATCAGTACAAACACAAATACAGTAAAAACCTAGTTTGATAGCAAATGCTCCAAATGACTGACAAACAGGGATACTAGTTAAGCAGAGTGCAACCGGTAACATCTAGTATAGCTCAATCAGTCATGAACCCATCACTCAATAAGATTTCCTCTTAGCTCAATACTATAGTATCATTATATTCTCATGCATAAACCAGTAAACTTGACCATCAGATCTTCACAATTATGAGTTCAATATGTTTTATAGACAGGCATAAAACATTGAACCTTCATGTGCTTAAGAGGTTAAAAAAGGCATCACAAGACATAAGCATTTCAGATGACACACATATTTTTCACATGGAAACCCAACTGGGAAAAACCATGGTGGTGATGAATACCCACGAGCTGCTTTTTAAACTCTTTAGAAGTCCACTCTATTAGGAGCCTTGTCTGGTTAAGGACATTACAATAGGTTCTGGTAAGAACTAAACGTGTTAAGGATCACCTGGTTAGGGGATACCTGGTTAAGGGTTAAACCTAGTAGGGTCACCTTGTTAGAGGATTTCAAGAACTCAATAGCTGAAAGGATCTCCTCAAGTTACTTGGTTAAGGGATTTGAAACAAGTTAGTTAAGACCACCCAATTTAAGGGATTTTGAATCAAGCCAGTTCAGGCTACCCTATTAGGGGATTTTACAACTGTTGAAGTGGTTAGAGATCAACAAGTATTACAATGATCTATTAACAAAACTTAATGCTAATGTAGATCCATTTAGGCTCCTCTTTTCCTTCTGCACCTTCACTTTGCAGGTATCTCTTCTCTCCTTTGGTCTAGCAAGAATCATGTATCACTTTCCTTGGATACACACTCACAATTTTTGCCAACAACCTCAGAAAGAAACCCAACATCAACCTTATAGGAAACATACAGGTAGGTAGAAAAAACCCTAAACCCTAAACCTATTAGGTTAAGCAATTCAAACGGTTCGATCCTGACCGTTGAATCATGTTGTGTTAAATGCAACAATCTTGAAACGATCTCAAGACATTCTCCATTGACCATTATCCACCATTTTCATGGTGGCTGATAAACCATCACATGTTATCATTGTTTGATAGACTTCGTACATTCCTGTGATAGATAGGAATAGTCATCTTCATGCAAGATCCTTCACGCACACAGAGCTTACGTGGCAACATGATCTATCCTTCATCATACTACTAACTCATCACACAAAGATCACCGATTGAGTCACATAGACTTGAGGTACTTCAACCGGAAACCCTGAAGTGGAAGCTACCTACCAACCGGTAGTCATACAATGCTTCCATATGCTGGTTCCCATAACTATGTGCCAGTTCACCTTGAACAAATATGCCGCTTCACTTTGGCATATAAAATGGTTCATACATATGCCGGTTCACACTATGTCCCATATTGACATCAATCACAACATACAATATCATTATGTCTTCATGCCAGTTTACATAATGCCATGTCGGTTAACATAATGCCAACAATCTCCCCCTTTGGCATTGATGGCAATATATAGAAGATATCTTCTCTACTTCACATCTTCTCCCCATTTGCTGCAGATATATTTTCTCTTCACTCCTTCTCCCCCTTTGACAACAATGCCAAAGTGGAGGTACAATCATCACTGTTCCATCATGCTGCTCCCCCTAAGGAGTGGCATCCTTCAACACACTAATCATCAAAACTTTGTCTTTCCAGTACCTAACTGATGTGGAACAATCACTTTTACTTCACCTCCTGAAAGGGTAATACCCCTAATTCACCTCTCAAATGGACAAAAGTTTTCTTTGGGAGAGGCTTGGTGAATATGTCTGCTAACTTTTCCTTACTCGAGACATGCTCTAGTGCAATTTCTTTATTTTGAACCTTTTCCCTCAAGAAATGATACTTAAGCTCAAAATGCTTGGTTCTAGAATGTAAAACCAGATTCTTTGATATATTGATAGCACTTGTGTTATCACATAATATACTTACCAGTTCAGATATAGGGATCTTGAAGCCTTCCAGTACATGCTTCATCTAGATTGTCTGAGTGTAGTTCATGAAAGCTACAACATACTCCACTTCCACTATAGACTAAGAGATATAAATTTGCTTTTTACTCATCCATGAGACCAGTCTACCACCAAGAAAGAATGCACCACCGGTTGTGCTCTTCCGGTCATCCATATTACCAACCCAATCAGCATCTATGAACACTTTCAGATTAAAATTATTGCTGTATGGGTACCACAATCCATAGTCAACTATTCCCTTCAGATACCTAAGAATCCGCTTGACTACAATCAAGTGAGATTCTCTTATACTCTTCTAGAACCTTGCAGTGATGCCAACTGCATGTGCAATATCCGGTCTGCTATGCACTACATAATGCAACTTACCAACCATTGACCAGTATTCCTTCTCATCAACTAGTGCGGAATCATCCTCCTTTGTCAATTTGCAACCGATCACCATTGGTGTACCAACCGATTTGCTATCTTCCATGCCAAAAGTCTTCAACACCTCTTTGACATATTTGGACTGAGTGATGAAGATTCCATCTTCCATCTGCTAGATCTGCAGTCCAATGAAGAACTTAATCTCCCCTATGAGTGACATCTCAAACTCCTTCATCTCATCAGCAAATTCATGACTCATCTTGTCATCTCCACCAAAGATGATGTCATCAACAAAAACTTCACAGATCAGAATCTGATCTCCTTCAGACTTCAAGTAGATATTAGTATCTTCACTTGTTCTCTCAAATCCAATATTCACAAGATGGGAATGTAGGCACTCATACCATGCCCTAGGTGCTTGCTTTAGACCATATAATGCTTTATGTAGCCTACATACCATGTCACTATCTTCAGATAGGGCAAACCCATCTGGTTGCTGAATATACACATCCTCTTCAAGTACACCATTTAGGAATACAGATTTTATATCCATTTGATATACCTTGAATCTCTTAAAGGCTGCATATGCAAGAAGCATACAAACTCCTTCCAATCTGGCTACAGGAGAAAAAGTTTCCCCATAGTCTTCACCTTCTTCTTGAGCATACCCTTTGCATACCAGTTTGGCTTTATTCCTAATCACTGAGCCATCCTCATTCAACTTATTTTTGAACACCCATTTGGTGCCAATGACATTTTTATGCTCTGGTTTGGGTACCAAGGACCATGTACCATTTTTCTCTATCTGGTCAAGTTCTTCTTCCATTGCCTTGATCCAGTCTTCATCTTTATGAGCCTCTTTGAATGACTTAGGCTCAAATTTAGAGATCTTTCAGGAGTTTTCTCTGATCTTTCTTCTGGTAAGGATTCCTGCATCCTTATCACCTATGATCTGCTTGGGATCATGATTCAACTTGACATATCGAGGAATGGTCTTAGCTGGTTCTTCTAGCTTTTCTTCTTCATCCTCATCTTCAACAGTATCAACATTCACAGATTCAGGAACACTGTTACTGGTACTTGGTTGACTGACAACCGGTTCCCAGAAGGTTGCAACTGATTCATTTACAACTTGCTCACTATCGGTTTCCTTAGTCTTCTCAGAGGATTCATCAACTCTTACATTGATGCTTTCCATAATTCTTTGAGTCCTATTGTTGTAGCACTTGAAAGCTTTACTCTTGATGGAATATCCTAAAAATATTCCTTCATCACATTTAGCTTCAAATTTTCCCTGATGTTCACTCCTCTTGATGTAACATTTGCTACCAAATACCTTAAAGTAGTTAACCACAGGTGTCTTACCGGTCCAATACTCATAAGGAGTTTTGTCCTTACCCTTTTTGATGAGTACCCGGTTCATAGTGTAGACTGCAGTGCTCACCACTTCTCTCCAAAAGGTTTGAGCAACCTTTCCTTGGATCAACATGGTTCTAGCTGCTTCAACCATATTCCGGTTATTCCTCTCTGCTAGGCCATTCTGCTATGGAGTTCGAGGGGCAGACAACTATCTCTTGATGCCAAATTCTTCACAATACTTGTTGAATTCACTAGAAGTGAATTCCCCTCCTTGTTCAGTTCTGAGACATTTGATCCTTTTATCGCTTTCCTTCTCCACTAATTCTCTAAAAGCTTTGATTTTCCCAAAAGCTTCAGACTTGTCTTTCAAGAATGTGACCCACATCATTCTTGAGTAGTCAACAGTGAGAATCATGAAGTACCTATCACCCTGCACACTTCTAGTTTTCATAGGACCACATAAATTAGTATGCACAAGATCAAGCAAGTTGTTAGCAGTGAAAGATTTACCTTTAAAGGTTGAGGAAGACATTTTCCCCAATTGACATTCTCTACACAAGGTATTATCTGGTTTGCTCAGCACCGGCAACCCTCTAACTACCTTGATCCTACTAGCCTTCACAATGTTATCAAAGTTCACATGGCAGAATCTCCTATGCCATATCCAGCTATCATCAAGCTTAGCCATAAGACATGTACTTATATTTGCATTTAGATGAAATAGGTTACCTTTAGTCTGCATGCTAGTGGCTACCAATTTACCATCTTTACCTTTGATTCTGCAAACTCCATTCTTGAATTGTAGAGTGAGACCACTGTCATTTAGTTGGGCAACACTTAGAAGGTTGTGTCTAATACCATCGACCCAGTACACATTGTCAGCACTACTCTTTCCATTCAAAGAGATGGACCCTCTACCTTTGACCATGCATGGTGCATCATTGCCAAAGTGAACCACACCACCATCATACTCCTCTAAGGATAGAAACTTGCTTCGGTCACTAGTCATGTGGTGAGAATAGCCATTGTCAGTGATCCACTCATTGGAATCATCAAATCGGAAGACAAGAGCCTTCTTGTCTGCCACATCTTCCTTTACAGCAACAAACACAATGTCTTCATTCTCTTCATCTTTTGATTCCTCATCTGTGACACCTTCATCAACTGCCACAAAACAATTTCTTCGATTTCCTCCTTTGAATTTCTTGAACCTTTCCGGTTTATCCTTGTTGTCACTATTAGGATAGTTCATAGCAATATTTCCTATCTGGTTATAGGAGAAATAGTTCAAAGGAAGCTTACCTTTGTATTTACTAGTCCCTTTTGGAAATCTCATAGCAAGAAGAGCTTCAAATTCCATCAGAAACTCTTCATCCTTCATTTCTCTATTCTGATTAGGTTCCCCACTAGTGCTAGGCTCTTTTCCTTTTCTGGATGGTATAGTAGGAGCTTTAAAAGCTGATTCTATCTTTTGAACACTACCATCAAAACTATTTAGCTCATAGGCTGTCAACTTGGCTATGATGGAATATAAGGATGCCTTAGACTTGTCTATTGATCTTAGCTCCTGAATAGTAGCAACCCTTATTGCATAGACTAGTAATAGGGATCTTAGGACTTTGCTTACCACAGTGGAATCTTCTATTTTGCCACCTACACTCTTTATTTCTCCAACAACTATTTTGATTCTTATTCCATACTGTTGAATGGTCTCTCCTTCAACCATTCGCATGTCTTCAAACTTTCCTCTCAAGCTCTCTTCCTTAGCCTGTTTTAGATGCTCATCACCACCATAGATATTTTCAAGAGCATCCCATACCTCTTTGGCATTTGCCTTGTCCTGAACATCAATAAATTCAATTTCAGATAGGCTACTGATGAGGGCTTCCATGACTTACCCATTTTCTTGTATCTCTCTCTTTTGGTCATCAATGAGAGTACCGATAGGAACAAAATATACATTTTCAACATAACTCCAGTGTTGAACACCCATGCTTTTGATGAATATCTTCATCCTGTCTTTCCATATACCAAAATTTTCCCTATTAAGCTTTGGACCTTTCCTCTTCATCATTTTACTACGATCTTTTCCTCAAGCAGTTTAGCTTACAAAACAGAGGACCTGGAGGGCTCTGATACCAATTGATAGGTCAATGATGAACCACAACTACCAAACCGGTACTGAGAGGGGGGGTGAATCAATACAAACACAAATGCAGTCAAACACTGGTTTGACAGCAAATGCTCCAAATGACTAACAAACATGGATACCAGTAAAGCAGAGTGCAACTGATAACATCTAGTATAACTCAATCAGTCATGAACCAGTCACTCAATAAGCTTTCCTCTTAGCTCAATACTATAGTATCATTATATTCTCATGCATAAACCAGTAAACTTGACCATCAGATCTTCACAACAATGAGTTCAATATGTTTTATAGATAGGCATAAAATATTGAACCTTCATGTGCTTAACAGGTAAAACAAAGCATCACAAGACAGAAGCATTTCACATGACACACATATTTTTCACATGGAAACCCAACTGGGAAAAACCATGGTGGGGATGAATACCCACAAGCTTATTTTTGAACTCTTTATAAGTTCACTCTGTTAGGAGCCTTGTCCAGTTAAGGACATTACAATAGGTTCTAGTAGGAACCGATCCTGTTAAGGATCACCCGGTTAAGGGTTAAACCCGGTATGGTCACCTTGTTTGAGGATTTCAAGAACTCAATAGCTAAAAGGATCTCCTAAGCTTCTCTAGCTTCTCAGAACTCATTAGCCTTGAGTTACCCGGTTAAGGGATTTGAAACAAGCCAGTTAAGACCCCCCAATTTAAGGGATTTTGAATCAAGCCAGTTAAGGCTACCCTATTAGGGGATTTTACAATTGTTGAAGTGGTTAGAGATCAACAGGTATTACAATGATCTATTAACAACACTTAATGCTAATGCAGATTCGTTTAGGCTCCTCTTTTCCTTCTGCCCATTCACTTTGCAGGTATCTCTTCTCTCCTTTGGTCTGGCAAGAATCACGTATCACTTTCCTTGGATACACACTCACAATTTTTGCCAACAACCTCAGAAAGAAACCCAACATCGACCTTATAGGAAACATATAGGTTGGTAGCAAAAACCCTAAACCTTAACCTTATTAGGTTAAGCAATTTAAATGGTTCGATCTTGACCATTGAATCATGCTGCATTAAATGCATCAATCTTGAATTGATCTCAAGACATTCTCCATTGACCATTATCCACCATTTTCATGGCGGCTGATAACCCATCATGCATTATCACCATTTGACAGACTTCGCACATTCCTGAGGTAGATAGGAATAGTCATCTTCATGCAAGATCCTTCACACACATAGAGCTTATGTGGCAACATGATCTATCTTTCATCATATTGCTAACTCATCACACAAAGATCACTGATTGAGTCACATAGACTTGAGGTACTCCAACCAGAAACCCTGAAGTGGAAGCTACCTACCAACCAGTAGTCATACAATGCTTCCATGTGTCGGTTCCCATAACTACATGCCGGTTCACCTTGAACAAATATGTCGCTTCACTTTGGCATATAAACTGATTCATACATATGCCAGTTCACCCTATGTCCCATATTGACATCAATGACAACATACAATATCATTATGTCTTCATGTCGGTTTACATAATGCCATGTTGGTTCACATAATGCCAACAAAAGCTCTACTTGATGCACCAAGGGAACCATCGGAGAAATTATTTGGTAGTGTAGAAATCATTGAGAGTAATGTATCTATGCAGAAACAAAGGAAGAAAAGAGACAAGTTTATCATAGATGCCTCTAAGAAGGTCAATGAAATAAAGGAAAATGTAATGAATATTAGTGGTATACTAGCTAGTGAGCTTGAAGGATTGCAACCAGAAGCACATGTTTCATAGATTGTAACATATTTTGATACTGACAGTGGAAGAGCAGCTGAATTCAAGAGAGTTGAGAGGAAGAGAAAACCCTCATCGGTACCTTCTCCTTCTCCTAAGAAGGCAAGAACACTAAGGAAAAAGTAGCAGGCAGTTAGGGAACCTAAGAAGAAGCTTACACCAAAAAAGAAACAAACACCCGTCACGCCTCTCTAGAAGAATTATTGAATGAGATAATAGAGGAAGGAAATCTAACTAATGTGAGAAAATTGTATAATTATTTTAAGGATTCTGACAGGGAAACAATAGAAGAGAGCATAATTTTGCATTCAGACATCTATAAGAATGCTTTGATTGAGGTTGTGGATGTTTTGCCTAATGATCTTTATCTAAAATTAGAAGCAAAAAGACTATAAGTGATGGAACTTGATAAGAAGTTGAAAGTTGAAGCATTGTTGGCAGTTCATCTTGTAAATTCAAAAGAGGAAATTGATGGATTAATCTCTAAAGAAAACTGGTTAGTATTTATCAATGGACACTGGCAAGTGAGCCTAATGGCTGGGAGAGTTAAGGAGATTGCTGATGAGACTATAGATAAATGGGATATATTCTTTGTGGATAAGGAAAAGAAAGAAGAAAGGAGCAAACCAAAAGTGGACAAGACCTTTAAGGTATATCAAAAGGATAAGGGAAAAGGAAAAGTTGGTGGTGTTCCTTCAATAATGATTACAGATAATATTCCACTTCCAGCTCAGGATATTCCACTGGTACATTCAGTTAGTCTACCTGATATGGGAACTGAAAATGTTACTCTTGATAACACTAACCCGGATTCTAAGATTCTTTTTTCTTTGAACGTTGATAAATAGGACATTAACATTGTTGTAGACATGGAAACTACAAAGGTTAAGGCATATGAAGCTAAGATCAGTGAGATCTCTAAGTCACCAACACAAACTGTTGACTCTTAGAACACCGAGGACCCGACACAAGCTAAGCAACTAGAGACTAAGATACCGGCAGAAGATAAAGGAGTAATACTGAGAAACAATCTAAGGCAGAGGTTCATGTTGAGTCTGAAAAGCCGGTAGTTGCAGAGGTGCTTAATCAAACTGTTAAACCAAAGGAAGCATAGGTAGTAGCACTGACAGAGAAACTGACAGAAAATGTGAATAAAGAGGAAGCAGTTGATGGAAATAAGGAAGAAATAGTGAAGGTAATTGGAGAAGTATCTATTGAGAGGAAAGTTATTTCTGAACTGAGAACATCTACAAGTCAATTTAGACCCTTTAATGTAACAATGGTTCTATTGGATTCTATTAAGAGGATAACAGATTGCAATGCCTTAGCATTTAAGGTTATTCATGACACCTTACCTATCTTGAAGATGATTCCACCAATCTGCAAGACAAATCACATTAAGGATTCTATAGGCAAATTGGACACGTTGTCTAAATTTATTGCTCAAAATGTTCTAACTATAGATAAGGTGAATGAGGCTACTTTTAAGGAGAGAGTTGATAAAGAGAAGAGTGAATTCTTTGTGAGCACTACTAAGAACTATATAGACCACTTAGATTCACTGTTACTAGTACTTAATTCTACAATTTTGGAGTATAAGGAGTCGTATAGAGAAGCCTATAAATCTCACTATTTGACAGAGGATATTGATGAGGAAATTAAGAAAACACAGAAGGAGATAGATGATATTGCTGATAATATGATAGGTTCTTCGGGACTTATATCAGCTTTTTAGTAGGAAATGGCAGTTTTTGAAGAGAATTTAGAGAAGCTTGAGAAAGAAAAGGCAAGAATAAGGTTGAAGGCCTGTGAACTAAAACTTAAACTTGGTCCAAGACTGGATAGTCTTATTACTCAATGGGTTGAGCTATCAAAGGCATCAATTCAAGGAGAATGATCACCAAAGTAGTAGATGCATTATCTGACCGACATGATCTAGTAGACAGAGACTATTCTTTCTGACAATAACAAATTCATGCAGAGCTTGAATCTACTTTTGGCTGACAGTTTTCAACTTATAAGAAATCGGTTACAAGCTATGAGGTAGCATTTTTGTATTCCTTTCTTTCTGACATCCGTTGCCATTGATTTCAAAGGGGGAGTAGTAGTATGGAGAAAAATAATTGCACAGAGGAGATCACTTGCTCAGGGGGAGCACACATTTTTGGGATTGGATTTTGGAATTCACTTTTGGATAACAATTTTATGTATTCTTCTCAAAAATGTTGCCATCAATGCCAAAGGGGGAGATTGTTGGCATTCTACACTCTAATGAGAATATGGTCGATGTTTTCATTGATGGCAACCAACTGGTATTAGGTTTCTACATGCACCGGAATCATAGACACAATCACCGGCAAATACCGACACCAGCTGACATATTCACCGACATCTAGATTACATTGGCAAATGAAGTATACTGGCACTCAGGCCAACATGTGACATGTTTTGTTTATGTGAACTATATTTTAATTGTAATTAATTATTTGTAAGCTGACTTGGTATATTGTAAAGACTCATATATGTATGAGATCTAATAGGTAATTTTGTAATGATAAGGTATGGATAGGTGAATATTGTATAAGGTGATATAGTAGACAACAAAGGTTTTGGTTATGGTATATGACTAAGCTTAAACCTATTGAACTAGGCATTAGAGATTCTCTTTTAAGTAGTACATTGTATTGGATTTAATTATCCATATTGTAGTCA
This sequence comes from Cryptomeria japonica, assembly GCF_030272615.1. NCBI lineage: Eukaryota > Viridiplantae > Streptophyta > Pinopsida > Cupressales > Cupressaceae > Cryptomeria > Cryptomeria japonica. Next base: position 345,826,280 of record NC_081411.1, on the reverse strand, counting down.
GTGAGACTCTTCATTGAGCAGTGTGCTCTAGGCTGTTGGCCTCCCTGCATGTGTAGGCCCCAATTGTAAGTAATATTTATTCATATTGGCCAGTGAGTAAAAATTGTGGGTCACAAATCCCACCGATGTTTTTCCCACACCAGGTTTCCTCGTTAAAATATCTTGTGTTATGGTGTGCACTTATGCTATCTCTGTTATTTATGTTTACTGCATTATTTCTTGTTTACCGGTATATTGATTTGGGTTTGAAAGTTATAAATAAGTTTAAATATTCCATTAACCAGTTAGACACTGATTCCCCCCCCCTCTCAGTGTCTTTGGGATAGTCATTGAATCTAACCAATAGTGGATGGGTATTTGTTGGATTAAAGGAAGATTCACCGACACCTATTGTCAAACCGGTAGAGCAAGCACTAGCAACAAAAATTGATGAAAAGAATGAATGGATTATAGATAGTGTATGCTCGCATCATATGACTAGAGATAAAAGTAGATTCATATCATTTCAAGAAATTCATTGAGGTCTAGTAAGGATTGGAGATGATAAAGCTTGTTTAATCAAAGGAAAAGGTACTATATCTTTGGATGGTAAGCATGTTACTAACAATGTTTATTATGTAGAAGGTTTAAAGAATAATCTTTTGAGTGTTGGTCAATTAGTAGAAAAAGAATTTCAGTTACAATTCAAGAATGGAAAATGCAAAATCATAAACCGAACTGGATTGGAGATTGCAATCAGTAATTAGACTAAAGGTAAAATCTTTCATTTGAATACTAGTGATAAGACATGTTTGATTGGACACATTGATGAAAGTTGGTTATGGCATAAAAGAATCTATCATGTGAATTTTGAGTTCATTGTAAAGATCAGTTCAACTAAGGCAGTAAGGGATTTACCTAAGATTGTGAAACCTCATAATCAGGTATGTAAGGAATGTCAAATGGGAAAGCAAGTTAAAACAAGTTTTAAGAGCATTACTAAGAAATCCAATAATATTCTTGATTTAATTCATACTATTTTGTGTGGTCCAACAAGAACAAGAAGTCTACAAGGTGATAGATACTCTATGCTAATAATTGATGATTATTCTAGAATATGTTGGGATACTTTTCTCAAGGAGAAATCAGAAGCTTTTGGAAGATTCAAGATATTCAAGGCAATGGTAGAGAATGAAACTGGCAAGAAAATTAAATTTTTGAGATCGGATCAAGGAGGAGAATTTATATCTAGAGAATTTAATGCATTCTATGAAGTGAACGGAATCAAAAGACAACTATCAGTACCCCGGACACCCCAACAGAATGGAGTTGTGGAAAGGAAGAACATAACTATTCTGGATGCAGCAAGAAGCAAGTTGATAGAAGCAAATTTATCTCATGTGTACTGGAGAGAAGCAGTGAATACATCGGTTTATACTTTCAATAAAGTTCACATCAAAAGTGAAACCGGTAAGACACCTTATGAACTATGGTTTGGACATATTCCTACTCTTAAATACTTCAGAATATTTGGAGAAAAATGTTATATTAGAAGAGATAAGCATGTTGGAAAATTTGATCCTAGAAGTGATGAAGGAATATTTCTTGGTTATTCATCTAGAAGTAAGGCATATAGATGCTATAATAAAAGATTGCAGAAAATCATTGAGAGCATTAATGTGAAGATAGATGAACATTTTGGAGAATCAAGATTTGTAGAATTGGCAATAGAAATGATTATAAATGAATTGACATAGATTGAACCAGTATAGAATGTAGATCTAGTCACTCTAGCATCATTAGAGAACTGAACTATGACTGAAGAACAACATCATGTGAATGTAAATTAGAACAAACCCATGTATGTAAGATTGAATCATTCAGAGAATCAAATAAGTGGAAACAAGAATCAAGGTGTTATGACTAGAGGAAGACTAGAAAATGAAGAGGTATGCTTAATTTATCAAATTGAGCCAAGATTTGTTATTGAAGCATGTGAAGATAAATATTGGATAAAAGAAATGGAAGATGAATTAGAACAAATTGAAAAGAATAATACTTGGACATTGGTTCCCTGGCCTAAAGACAAAAATGTAATTGGAACTAAATGGGTATTCAGAAATAAACTTAATGAAGATGGTGAAGTAATAAGGAACAAAGCAAGATTAATTTGTAAAGGTTTTTCACATAAAGAAGGAATAGATTACAATGAAACGTTTGCACCGGTAGCTAGAATTGAGGCAGTTAGACTATTTCTAAAATTTGCAGCTTATAAGAACTATAAAGTTTATTAGATGGATGTAAAATGTGCATTTTTGAATGGAGATCTTGAAGAGGAACTTTATATTGAACAACCTGATGAATTTTCTTTGACAGAAGGTAAGAAAATGGTTTGCAGGCTAAGGAAAGCTTTATATGGATTGAAGCAAGCTCCCAAAGCTTGGTATGATAGATTGGATAAATATCTTTTGAAGCTTGGTTACACAAAAGGTAATGCTGACAGCAATTTGCATTAAAAAGTTACTAATGATGATATTTTGGTTATTGAAGTTTTTGTGGATGATATCATTTTTGGAGGTAAAGAAGAGTTATGTAAAGACTTTACTAATAAGTGTAAGAAGAATTTGAAATGTCTATGATTGGAGAGATAAAATTATTTTTAGGTTTGCAGATTTCACAAACTGATAAAGGTATATTCATATGTCAAACAAAGTACTTGAAGGAACTTTTGAAGAAATTTGGTATGGAAAACTCTAAACCGGTAAGTACTCCTATGACTACAACTAATAAATTGACATTGGAGGATGATTCAGCTCCTATTAATCTGATAAGGTACAAATCTATGATTGGAGGTTTACTATATTTGACACAAAAAATACTTGATATAATGAATGTAGTATGTATTGTATCTAGATTTTAAAGCAATCCTAAAGAAAATCATGAATCAATAGTTAAAAGGATTTTCTGGTACCTACAAGGCACAACAAAACTTCGTTTATGGTATCCTAAAGATGAAAATTTTGATTTATGTGCATATATTGATGGAAATTGGACAGGAGATGTAGATGACAGAAAGAGTACCAGTAGTGGTGCATTCTTTCTTGGTAGAAGATTGATTTCATGGATAAGTAGGAAGCAGACTTGTACATCATTATCTGCAATAGAATCAGAATATGTTGCACCAACAACTAATTGTACTTAGGTATTGTGGATCAAACAAATGTTGAAGGATATAAAGGTAAAATGTAAAGGACCAATCATCATTTACTGTGATAATTCAACAACAGTTGATATATCAAAGAATCTGGTATTTCACTCTAAGACAAAACATGTTTCTATTAAGTATAATTTTTTGAAAGACAATGTTGAAGCAAATGAGGTAAGATTGGCTTATGTGAATACTAAAGACCAAATTGCAGATATCTTTACAAATCCTTTTCCTAAGGAAATATTTGAATATCTCAGATAGTAGCTTGGGGTAATTTCCCCACCAACAGAGACTTGAGTGATGAATATTGGCATCAAACTGACAGGAACTAACAACAAAATCTTTTTCTGGCTTTGATAGAGGAGAGCTACTGCTCAAGGGGAGTAGTCAGTTGTATGATTGTTTATTAATTCTTAACTACTTTGGCATTTGATGTCAAAGGGGGAGAGATATCTATGGAAAAACATTATTCCTTTGGTGAGATATATTCTTGGAGAGTTGTATTTTGGTAATGTAACAAATTGTATTGATCTATCTTTGGGAGATTGTTGGTCATTGGTTTTGGCATTTTGTTTTTCACACTTAGATGGTTTTCTATCTAGTGTTGCCATGAATGCCAAAGGGGGAGATTATTGGTATTATGGATGACTTCATCATGTGTTGCATTGGTTTTGTCATTGATGTCAACACTTGTCTTCTTGGAGGTCTACATTGTTGTTTTGGCTCTATGGTTATATTGGTTTACTATCGCACTGACACATTGTGGTCCCGAAATGGATATTATCTTATATACAATCACCGGTATATTGTTCATCGACAGTGATGATGACTTGTTATCATCTAGAGATCATTTGATTATGGCAAACACATGGATTGGAAGTTTGGATTTGGTGTTTTGCTTATTGGTCTAATCGGCTTGACAGATTTTCCTTCACTAGCAAATAGGTCTAGGTTATGGACTGGTACGTGATGTATGATTCCAAATCAGCATGACACATTATGGAGATGGTTTATTGACTGGTTAATTGTATTGAGCCAACATATTGAGACTTATTTGTAATTTATTTAATTATAATATCATTTATTGAGCCGACCTCATCATGTGGTCTTAGGTTTTGTACAAATGATTGTAAGATCTCATTTGTGAGATATGATGATATGGAATGGTAATTGTGTGAGTGTATATTGAAGAGAAGAAGAGAAGATCCTTGTGAGAATCATGCAAACATTATTTGAAGGTTGAAGGAAGTTTATTAGCACTCATGTTCAAAGCTTAACCGATACTCAATCCAGCATTGCAGATGCTCTTTTGTGTAGTACATTATCATTGGATTTAACCATCCAATTGTGTAGTTAGTGTGACTCCTATTTTGTGATTGAGCAGTGAGCTCTAGGCGGTTGGCCTTTTTGCATGTATAGACCCCATTTGTATACATATACTATCTACAGTAGTATCATCTGATTGTGGGTAAGGTTTCCCACCTTGGTTTTTCCCTTATCGGGTTTCCACGTATAAATCTTTGTGTCATGTGTTGTGGCTGTTGTTTCTCTTTCTATTTCATACATTAAGTTATACCGACACTGCTATAACTGTTAATCTATTTTACCAACATTTAAATTTGGCTTACTGACACTAAGTTTAAGTTTGAATAACTTTCATTTGGGTTATAACTTATGACAACTGGTTAACAACTGATTCACCCTCCCCCTCTCAGTTGTGCTTCCTAGTTCCTAATAGAGTGTGAGTTGGATCCCCATGTCATCTCCTAGCATGTGGGGTGGTTCCTATTTGGTTTCACATGGTCAAGTGTGAAGAGGGGAAAAAGATTTAGAAGGAGAATAAGATGGTTAGATTGCAAATAAACAAGCAATAAAGCATGAAACACGAACAATGCAATAAAACCCAATTATACCTTGGTTTGACCTTCTTCTTCAATGGAGCTTGGATGAAGTTGAAGTGCACCTAAATGCCTCCAACTTGATGTTGTTTTTCTCCTAGATTGCTTAATGTGGTTGGCTCTCCTTTGCTTCAATAAGATTGTTGGATCAATATCTGGATTGGATTGTGATAGATAGGTGAGGATTTGTATTAGAAGAGGATTGGATAGAGGATCATGAAGACATTATGATGGCATGATAATAGAAGATAGAAGAGGACATAAGTAGAATGAGGATGCTATGGTGAAGATTATCCTTTGAGGAGGAAATGATCTCCAAAGGAGGCCAAGGAAGGGCCAAGATTGATTTCCTTATGGAGGGTTGAGATTGATTTGAGATAGAAGGCATGGATCAAGGGTGCCTTGGTAAAATAAATAGGAATATAAAATTCCTTGAGAAGAGGGGGGAAAGGAAATTTGAATTCAAAATGAGAAATTAAAATTTCCAAAATAAGGATGCATTGAGGGATTCAAAGAAATTTGAATTTCTTTGAGAGGCTCAATGTTGATGTGACACGAGTGGGAATTAAAAATTGGAGAATAATGATAAGCATGATTATGAGAGATTCTAGAAGGATTAATTAGGTTGAGTGGGATTAGGAAAAGATATTTGTAGGAATCACATAACTGAGTGGGTTTAGAGGAAATAATTAGTGGAGGGAATTTAGAAGAATAGGGGAATAATTAATTTATTTGATAAACTAATTATTGGACCATAGTGATAGGATTAATTAAATTACATTTAATTAACACTGGGAGGAATAAGGATAACACAATTAAAACAATTAATCATGTTGAATTAAATTGATTAAATATTAATTTTAGGTCTCTACAAGGTGGTTTGATGCCTTCTTCCATTGGGATATTCTTCATTGGATGCTTGTGTGTGTGGCTATGGATTTATATTATCTCATCTTGTGGATGGACTCTTTTTGAGTGTAATCTATGTAATTATAATAGATATCATGTATTTTGTGTTTCGAGAGAGATGTAATAGTGATGAAAACTATGTAATTAATATCTAGTGAATATATGTTCTGATTAATAAGAAAAATAGGTTTTCAGGACCCAAAATCTTTAACATAGGAACTTAAGAAAAGTCATCAAAGAGATTCCAAAGCATATAAACCGCTTACAAAACCATTGGCAAAAAAGAGAACAAACCGAAAAGACAGTGAAAGATAGAAACAACAAGGAAACTAGGAAAGCACTACACAATTAGAGAGTCTTCAAAAGGTCCTCTGCCTTTATCACCAGCTGGTCATAGGTGGCCGCAATAGCTTTGAGATCATCTAGGTACTTATTAGGCTTCTTCTCCTTCTTTTTAACTCTGGTTCTTGTTCTGGGAATTAGGACTTGTAGTGGGATGATTTCATAATGAGATGTATTGGATAATATTGGGTTGATAGATGAATGAATGAATAATTATAGGTACACATTGAGATGATATTTGTTATAATTCTATTTCTGCTTACATTTTATGAGGTTATGGTTTTCTTCATGATATTGTATGCATTCATGTTATGTTGATACATGATTTGGAGTAAAGATAGTTTACTATGTTCCACTAAGAAGATGTTTTAAAAAAAAAATCTCTATTTGTTAAGTTAGTTTAGTTATTTTCTCTAGGGTATTTCGGTGGGCATTACACATTATAACCACCATAGATTATGAACCACGGACAGGAACTACATTAAACTTGTAAATCTAAATTTGAATTTGAAAATGCATAAATAATCAGATCTTAGAACATAAATTATAAATTAAGGTCCAAGATGTTGCTTTCACCAAAATGTAATGAGGTGAAAAATTAGGGATTCACCATTAAATGTAGTATGCCAACTAATTTTACTTGATTACCATTACATTAGGGAAATATAAGAACTTGATAGATCTAGATTAGATGGAGTTCGAATATTTCCCTTGTAATTATATTGTATTTTGATTTAATTTAATATTAGGCTACAATGGTGGATTATTGAAGAAAGTATGCATAAATAGTGAGCTACAGTCATCAAATGGTGCCATAACCTAGATCTGAGTAGTGGATGAAGGTTTGGATATGTTTACAGAAATTTGGCCTGAAAAATTGGGACCATGGTGGTGGTCACTTTGGTCCTCCAAATTTCTTTCCATCGAAAAAGGAACCTATTTGTCTCTATGAATCCCATTGTTCCTCCTAAATGCAACTCTATATTTGATCTTGTATAAAGTGAAAAGGAGAAAATCATTGGGAATAGGGGTTTGCATTAAGCCAAACCCTGGTTTTGGAATTAACCATGAAATAAAATTAAAATGTAAATGAAATACTAGAATAAAATGATTTCCTTTTGAGGGAAAGACAAAAAATATCGAAAACACTAATGATATACCTTTAATGAAGTTTTATTTTTTACTAAGGAACAAACAGGTTTTGAAGGGACTAGAAACCCTTTAACAAAGATCTACTACAAAATATTGCTTAAAAATATAACCATTTTAAAAAAGATTGAATGAAGTTTTGTTTTTTTTCACGAGGAATAAGGGTTTCATGTAGATAGTCTTCAGAAAATATTGAACATGAATGTCATCTCTAATACTTGAATCTTGACTTTAATTTTTCTCCAATGCTTGATAGAAGATTGATTGCTTTCACTTGAATGTAGGGTCTCAATTTTTCTCTCCTAAGTGGATTATGATTTAGAATTATGAGTGTTGGGTTTGAAATGAAAAGGGTAGACCTCCTTTTATACTTGCTAGTCAAAAAGTAAATTTAATTTTTGACACAGTCCGATACAAAATCTAGGTTCCTACTCAAATTGAGTGACCGTTATGTGGCCCCAAAATGGGCCCATTTTGAGAGGATTGTGGTACCCAAAGTAATGGTCCCAAGATTAAGGGGAGGAAACTATAGACAATAGAATTTTAAGTATGATGACTAGTGTGAGAAAAATTAGAGCTTCAATTAGACCTTAGATGGTGAATGCCAAAGTGAGGCCTAAGTGAGGGCAAAATTGTAGGCAAGTATAATTTAGGATGCTACAATAATTAATGAAAAGTTTGTGAGAAATATATTTTTTTGTAAATAACATTTTGACTCACTTTTATATGTCTTGTCTAGAAGTTGGATACAAAGTATGTTGAGATTATTCATAGTAATTTTAATAGTCTTATGAAAACATTTAATAAAATAAATCCAACTAATTTATTACTACTATTGATTAATTTTATCATAAAATATGGATTTATTATTTGGTTGATGAATAAGAAGTTGTTGACATTTTATTTGAGCTTAGATACTTAGTCAAAAAATAAAATGGTCAACACATTAAGGTTACTAGACCAAATAATGCAATTATATATGAAAAATGTATAGTTAGATTTCAATAAATAACATGGGATTCAAAGACAGTTTACCACATTCAACACTCCATTGAAACTTTGAATGAAGATAGTGAAAAGAATGATTTATTACACATTAATCACCAATATATAGTGTATAATGGATATAACATTTATAGTAACTATTAATTACACTAGGAAAAAATTAAATAATGCTAATATTCCCTTTTTTAATTGTTCCTAAAAAATGTACACCTAAAATCTCAAATTTCACTTAATGCCAAGGGAATTACCCCTTATGGTTTACATCATTAAACTTGTTGATTACATATAATAAACACATATTTTTCAAAACATATTTATAAAAGAAAATAAATCTTGAATTAGGGAAAGATCCAACAACCTAACTTGTGACCCTTGGAAGGGCATATCTTCAAGTTGAATTCTCAATTTCCTAATCTCGAACTCTCTAATGATCAAGACACTTGAGTTATTTTACAAAAATCAATATTGAGCTGCAATATAGCTCCATGAATTTTTTTGATGATTATTTGTTATAGCATTGTAAATCATTGGATAATAATCTATATTAAAATCAAAACAATACCCATTGCCCATGTCAAAAAATCAGAATTCACAATACATCTATTTTTAAATTTCTCATTATCAAGAAAAGATATGAAACAAACCAAAACTACTTCTCATGCAAAGTACCATCTCAAAGCAAGAAGCTAGCTTGAGATAATGGAAGCTACTCCATTATTTAATAACACCAACCTCAAAATGGGAAGGCTTAAAGTATATATCCATTCTCAACAAAACCATTATTATTTGGTAGAAAGTCATTTTCAATACAAGATAAGCTACCTTCATTTGATTGATCTCTAAGTTTTTCTTAAAGAACATCATTAGCTCAAGTTCTACAAGCATAATCTATGTGACCCTTTTTCTTACAATAAAATATAATAATTTCCCATGACCTTTTATTATTGCTTTCAAACTATACTGTACTTGTTAAGATAATCAGTGGAAAACTTAGAGGGGGGGTGAATCAGTTTTCAAAAGATTATGTGAATTAAAGTACTTAAAATCTTTTACCGGAATATAAGAAAAAAGATACCAAAATAATTGATGAAGCATTAAATCATAATTGAAAAATAGAAAATCAATACCATGCAACCATAACACATAACACCGTGATTTGCACGTGGAAACCCTACGCACAGTTAGATGATACTTCTACAGAAAGTATATGATTACAATAGGGGCTTGCACATGCAGGAAGGCACACTGCCTAGAGTGCACTGCTCATCACAATGTAGTCTCTCTGACTACAAAAGAGGTCAACCACCTCAAAATATTTGGACAACAATCCAAAAAGAAGAATTGCCTCTGGTAGCATCAAACATGCAATATTATAGTTCTGGTTTATAAGCTCAATACTGGAGATCTAAAACCTCTTACATAAACCCAACTCGATCACCTATTATTGACCAAATCCTCTTCAAAAAATCATTATTACATTATTTTCTCCTTGCCTATGATCTATAATGAGATCCTACATATATTTATACAAGCCCTAGACCTAAACAATTAGGTCAGCCACCCAAATGATAATTCAATAGATCCATTATATAATCCTGAAATAAAATCATAAAACATGTCAGCCTAAGGCCAAACAAACATCATCCAATCAATAAAACATCCTGGAAGCGCATTGGAAGGATCCACCAAGACATTTCATGAAACCCATCCATAACCTAGATATCACTAGACCTAAATTAGATCCACACATGCCAAAGCAATGACACCAATCAATCGAGGCATGAACACAATCACCATCAACATCCTGAATCCCTTCTAGAAGTTGCACCAACACTGTGTTTATGCGTTACATCAAAGATCTTCAATAAATCTCTACTGGTGAAACCCTTACCATACCTACAAAGAAGGATTACTAGAACATAAGATAACATTTGATCATCAAGTCAATACCAACTGACTGAAACATACTTTAGAAGCATATGAAATACTCATACAAACTTATTCCGTCATTCAAATCATACCGATGACAATCAACTGATAATCTTCCCAATCCAATCCTTCTACTAGAATCTGGTAAACAACCATAATAGCTAGTGTTGACATCAATGACAAAACATCAATGCAACACATAATCAATTCTTTCATATTGCCAACAATCTCCCCCTTTGGCATTGATGGCAACACTAGATGTGAAAAACATCCAAGTGCCAAGAAATGCCAAAAAAGTCTCCCCCTATGGAAGACAACCAACAATCTCCAATAAAATGATATAGCAATTAAATCATTAACCAAACTCACCGCCAAACTCCCCTTGAGGAGTGCAATCAATGTGAAAAATAAATAGCAATGGTTTTTCAGATATATTCTTCCCCCTTTGACAACAATGCCAAAGGTATGACATAGATATCAAAAAGAATATGAAGACTCTAATTCTCAAGCCTGAATACTCCCCCTAAGTAGTAGCATTATTTCATCAACCCAGAAAAAAAGATAGCTCTAATAATGCATACCGAACTAATGCACATTTGCATCATTTAAGTCTCTATCAGAGGGGTAGAAATCCCCAATCTATCTCTCAAATACTCAAATGATTCCTAGGACAAAGGTTTAGTGAAGATGTCTGCTATCTGTTCTTTAGTGTTCACATAAACCAATCTAACTTCTTTTGCTTCCACCTTTTCCTTCAAAAAGTTATACTTGATTGATATGTGCTTAGTCTTGGAGTGAAATACTCGATTCTTTGATATATCGATAGCTGTAACGTTACCATAACGAATAACATCTGGATCATTACAACTCACTTGTATATCCTTCAACATCTACTTCATCCATAGAACTTGAGTGCAATTAGTTGTTGTTGCAATATATGCAGCTTCAATAGTAGATAAATAAATGCATGACTGTTTCTTGTTGATCCTTGAAACCAACTTCTTCCCAAGAAATAATACTCCACCAGATGTGCTCTTTCGGTCATCAACATCACCTGCCCAATCTACATCTATATATGCACATAAAGTAAAGTCATCATCTTTAGGGTACCATAAACCATGTGTAGTTGTTCCTTGCAAATAGTGGAATATCCTTTTTATTGCACTTTCATAATTTGTTCTTGGATTACTTTGAAATATTGATACAGTACTGATTGTATTCATTATATCTGGTCTATTCTGATTTAGATATAGAAAACCACCAATCATGGATTTATATCTTGTAGGATTTACTCGAGGGGATACATCTTTAATTGACAATTTTTCACTTGTAACCATAGGAGTACTAACCGGCTTGGAATTTTCCATACCAAATTTCTTCACTAATTCCCTTAGATACTTAGTTTGACAGATAAAGATGCCTTTGTCAGTTTGAGTAATCTACAAACATAGAAAAAATCTTGTTTCTCTAGTCATAGACATTTCAAATTCACTCTTCGTATTATCAGAGAATTCCATGAATATTTTTTCTTCACCTCCAAAAATGATATCATTAACAAATACTTCAATAATCAGAATATCATCATTAGTGATCTTATAATATAGGTTATTGTTAGTATTACCTTTTATAAAATCAAGCTTCAAAAGACACTTATCCAACCTTGCATACCAAGCTCTAGGAGCCTGTTTTAATCCATATAGGGCTTTCCTTAATCTGCAAACCATATTTTTGTAATCTGTCAGTAAAAATCCATCAAGTTGCTCAATAAAGATTTCCCTTTCAAGTTCTCCATTCAAAAATGCACACTTAACATCCATTTGATAGACCTTGTAGTTCTTATAGGCTGCATAAGAAAGAAATAGTCTAACAACTTCAATTATAGCTACGGGTACAAAAGTTTCACCATAATCAATTCCTTTCTTCTAAGAATATCCTTTGCAGACCAATCTAGCCTTGTTTCTTACAACTTGTCCCTCCTCATTCAATTTGTTTCTAAAAACCCATTTAGTTCCAATGACATTCTTATTTTCAGGCCGAGGAACCAAAATCCAAGTATTGCTCATTTCTATCTGATCTAATTCATCTTCCATAGCTTTCATCCAAAATTCATCATTACAAGATTCAATTACTGATTTCGGTTCAATCTAAGAAATGAAATATACCACTTGATTTGCCAATCTTCTTCTTATCATAACTCCCTTGTTTTTATCTCCAATGATCTAATTTTCAAAATGATTTAGCCTTACATACCTTGGTGTTTTCTAATTTTTCAGGTTCAATGTGCTACTCTTCAGTTATAGTTGAATTTTCTGATGATGTTGGGGTAACTGGTTCAACATTTTGTTCCGGTACAGGCATTATCGGATCAGTTATGATCATTTCCACCGTAGGTTCTCTGTCATAAGATTTAGCTTGGTCTTTGATTTTCTCATCCACTTTCACATTAGTGCTCTGCATAATTCTCTACAAGTTATAACATCTATATGCTTTTCTCTTAGTTGAATAACCAAGAAATATTCCTTCATCACATCTAGGGTCAAAATTTCCAATGGAATTATCTCTTTTGATATAACACTTACTTCCAAAGATTCTGAAATACTTAAGAGTAGGGGAATGACCAAACCATAATTCATAAGGTGTCTTACCGGTATCTCCTTTGATATAAACTTTTTTGAATGTATAAACCATTGTACTTATTTCTTCTCTCTAGTAGATATGAGGAAAATTAGCTTCCATCATCATGGTTCTAGCTGCATCCAAAATGGTTTTGTTCTTTTTTTCCACAATGCCATTTTGCTAGGGTGTCTGGGGTGCAGATAACTATCTCCTAATGCCATTTTTCTCACAATAACTATTGAATTCATCGGATGTGAATTCACCACCTTGATCTGATCTCAGACACTTGATTTTCATCCCTGTCTCTATCTCAACCATAGCTTTAAAGATCTTGTATTTCTCAAAGGAATCATATTTATCCCTTAGAAATGCAAAACACATCATTCTAGAATAGTCATTAGTGATTAACATGAAATATCTATCTCCTTGAAATATTCTTGTATTAGTAGGACCACACAAGTCAGTATGAATCAAATCAAGAATATCATTAAATTTATCAGGTATGCTCTTAAAAGAAGTTCTGATTTGCTTACCCATTTGACATTCCTTACATACTGGATTATGAAGCTTCACAATCTTAGGTAAATCTATAACTGCCTTAGTTGAACTGATCTTTACAATGAATCCAAATTTACATGACACAACTATTAGATGCTAGGATAGTCCCAAAGACACTGAGAGGGGAGGGGGTGAATCAATGTCCAATCAGTAGATGAAAGATTTAAACTTGCTTGCAACTTTATAACCCAAATTAATATACCAATAAACAAATAATAATGCAGTAAAGAGAAACAAAAGAATAAGCATCAATGCACACCATAACACAAATATTTTAATGAGGAAACCCAGCAGGGGAAAAACCTCAGTGGGATTTGTGACCCACAATATTTACTCACTATCCAATATAAAGAAATATTGCTTGTACAATAGGGGCTTGCACATGCAGGAAGGCCAACAGCCTAGAGCTCATTGCTCAACACAAAAAGGAGTCCCTTTGACTACACAATTGGATGGTTAAATCCAATAACAATGTACTACTCAAAATCACATCTCAAATGCTGGATTCAGTACCGGTTTAAGATCTTTCAAATAACTCTGCCATAAACCTTGCTTTTATCTTCTTTGCTCTTATTCGCTCATAACATAATTAAATCAAAATGCATATACAATTATTTGCTCTCATATACTGCTTACATTCATTACCTAATTACTTTCTTACATTCTAAAATGACCTGCAAGATCTCATACATATATGAGTATTTACAATACAAATATAATATTACAATACAAAACATTTCGCATAAACAATATTAATTCCATGTTAGCTCTGGATGCCAGTATAATCTGCTGTCGGTGTGAATAACCTTTGTAGTAACTGTCAGGACCGGTGTGAAGTCTACTATTGGTATAACCTATGAACCAAGTATACTAGCTAGTTGCCATCAATGACAACATCAACTATTCTCATCTGAGTGTATAATGCCAATAATCTCCCCCTTTGGCATTGATGGCAACACTCATGAGAAAAATCCAAAAACTAATATCCAAAATTTGAAGTCCAAGAACTGAGTGTCGTCCCCCTGAGGAAATGATCTCCTTCTACATTTTTCTCATACACCATTACTCCCCCTTTGAGATCAATGACAAAGGATGTCAAAAGAATAAAAAATTACATAGAAACCTGTAGCCGATTATGTACAATCTGGAAAATGTCTGCCAAAACTAAGTTAAGACCTTGTAAAAACTTAGTACTGTCAAGAATTATGGTCTCTATTTGTCGGATCATACCAGTGAGATACTGCATTTGTTTCTTCGGTGATCTTTCTCCTCGAATAGTTTCTTTAGACATTTTATTCCATTGTGTTAATAAGTTGTCCAATCTAGGACCAAGCTTGTTCTTCAACTCCTAGGTTTTCATTCTTAGCCTTGCTTTCTCCCTTTCCAATTTCTCAATCTTCTCTTCATAGGTTTCCATTTCCCGATCCAAAATTGAAGTAAGTTCCTAAGAACCAATCATATTATCAGCTATTTCATCAATTTCCTTCTGTGTTTTCCTTATTTCCCTATCAATATCCTCGATTAGATGGTGCCACTTATATGCTTCCCTGTACAACTCTTTGTATTCTAGAATGGTGGAATTTTGTGCCGGTAACAAAGAATCAATCTGTCATGTACAGTCTTTTATTGTCCTATCAAAGAATTTATCTTTCTCCTTATTCACTCTTTTCTTAACGGTGTCTTCATTTTTATATTTTGCAGTTTGAATGATAGAAGCAATAAATTTGGACAAGGTGTCCAATTTACCTATAGATGCATCATTATGATCAAATTTACATTCTGGTGCAATCATTTGCAAAATTGGTAAAGTATCATCAATGGCCTTAAATTCTAAGGCATTGCATTCTATAATCCTCTTTATTGAATCTAAAAGTACGTCTATAACATTCATTGGTCTATAATCCATAGTAGAAGTACTAGGATCTATAATAACTTTCTTTTCTTTAACCACTTCTTCTTTATCCACTTTTTCTTCCTTCTTATCTTCAACCTTATTTTCTATCTTACTTTCTGTCTGTTCAGATATATTCTATTCATGCCTTGTTTCTTTTTCAGTTTTTGCTTCTGCCAGTATTTCAGTGTTAAGCTAAGAGTCAACAGTGTTGACCGGTGACTTAGAGACCTCAACATTTGTAGCTTCAGCTTTCATTACCTCTATCATTTCCTTATCCAATATAATATTAAAATCTTAAGTGTCCACATTCATGGTAAAAATAATATCTGATTCTGGATTAATGTCATCTTTTGTTACTTCATCTACCTTCTCTTCTTTAGGCTGACTATCTGTTTTTGTCGGTGCCTCTAAAATTATTGGAGGGGTGTCCTCTATCAGTGGTAGTAAGTTGTCCTTAACCGTGATATCAGATACACTACCAATCTTTCCTTTACCTTAATCTATCTTCTGATACACTTTAGTGAATGATTTATCAATCTTTTGTCTATCTTTCTCTTATTTCTTCTCTCTCTCAACAAAGAATATATCCCATTTATTTGTTGTTTCATCTGCAAGTTCTTTTACTCTATCAGTCATAAGACTAACTTGTTGGTGACCACTCACAAAAATAGTTCTATTGGCTTCAGATATAAGGTCATCAATTTCCTTCTTGGAATTAACAAGATACACAGCTAATAGAGCTTCTACCTTCAATTTCTTGTCTAACTCCATAATAGACATTCTCTTTGCTTCAAGTCTTAAGTATAAATCATTAGGTAGAACATCTACAACCTTAATAAGGACCTTCTTGTATTTATCTAGACACAAAATAATACTTTCTTCTATAGCATCCTTATTTGAATCCTTAAAAGAGTGATAAAACTTATTTACATTGCTAAGATTACCATCTTGAGTGATTTCATTTACCAATTCTTCCAGTCAAAGAGTATCCAGTTCCTTTTGTTCAGATTTATTCTTTGGAGTAACTTTCTTCTTTTGATCATTGAGCTCTCTTACAACCTGTTGTTTATTCCTGAGTGTTCATGATTTCTTAGGAGATGGATCATGTGTTGGTGAGGGTTTTCTTTTCTTTTTGTCCACTCTCTTGAATTC
This sequence comes from Cryptomeria japonica, assembly GCF_030272615.1. NCBI lineage: Eukaryota > Viridiplantae > Streptophyta > Pinopsida > Cupressales > Cupressaceae > Cryptomeria > Cryptomeria japonica. The sequence continues at coordinate 345,809,641 of NC_081411.1, read as the reverse complement.
AGCTGCCCTGTTACTATCAAAATCAGATGAAGTAGCCACAAGAGAGATATGTGCTACTAGTTGTTGTTTTGATTTTTTTTCTTGTACACTCGTAGCAATACCACCAAGATTCATTAAGCCTTCTATAACATCTTTTACAAATTTTGAAGCATCTTTCATAAATTTCTCTCTTACCTTCCTCTGCTTCTTAACTTCAACACCTTTCTCAATAGTGTCTGCATTTTCAAATATTTCCTCTCTTGGTTCTGATGGAGCATCTAGGAGTATTTTAGAATATGAATCCAAGATTTGAGAATCTACCTCATATCCCATCTATGTTATCCAGCCAGTTCTAGGTCTAACTACCTCCATCCAAATTTCATCTCTTTTCACAACAAATCAGAACTATTTATCATTCTTGTCTATAATGCCTTGAGGAATCCTTTCCCTTTGTCTCATTTTTCCTTGAAAATATTTGAAGTACTCTTTTACCAGTTTGTCACTATCAGATCCCATACTAGTAATTGCCTCCTTTATCTACTTTCCAACAGAGATATCATAGGCAAAATCTTTATGTCCAATATCGGGAATCTCCTTTGAGAAGTAAAGCATTAAACACACAATCAAATTTCTAAATCTAAATGTTCCCTTCTTATCTCCTTTGATTTTCTTCAAATTATCTAATAGTTCATCCTTTAACCCTTCATAGATGTCAATTTTAGCATTATTCATAATCATCTCATAGGCACTATGAATGCATAAACTAGATACAAAATTCAGTCTATTTGTATGATCAACTCTATATCCAATGACCATGCTTGCAAATTTAACATTTTTGTCTATTATATCGTTGACCCTAAGTGAACTATTGTATATTTAGCTTCGGTTAAGCTCATAACTTCCTTGTTTGGAATTTTCTTTTTCTTGTCAGGCCTAGTGCCGGTAGAGGGCAAACCAGTAACAACTCTTATAGTTTCCTTAGTGATCTTAAATAATTAGTTTAACCACATAAATTCACAGTGAACCCTGCTAAGAACATAGCAGATGATTTCATATGAGAATTCTTACATCTGAAGGATTTTAATGAACCCTAAATCCTCAATAACCTTGTGTTCCAGTTTAACTACCCCATGTTTGTCAGAGATGACATTTATGAACATATTCCTCAAATCTTAGGACCCTAAACTTTCAATGTAGCAATGTATGTATTCCCTAGGGTCTTCAGTAAATGCAACTCCTTTTGGGATTCTAGAAAATGCACCAGTGGAGTCATCCAATTTTTCTATCTTAGGGATGATTTTGAAAATGGGTCTAGGTCATTTTATGTTCTCCACAATAGTAGGGTTTGCAATGAATTCAGGAATAGAAGATGAAGATGCCATTACATAAGATAAATACCTTTTAATTGAGAAATCCTTGAATTCTCTGAAAAACCTTTGCTGCCTCGCCTTTGGGATGCCTTTGCTCAATTTCTCTCTCCTTGGAGTGCTTGAATGCTTTGGTGAATTGAAATGAGAAGTTGTCGAGCTTTATAACCAAAAACTTAACTTACAACCACATTAAATGCTTCACCAGTGAAGTGAATACTCAACATGTGTGTCGGTAAAGAAGAAATATAACTTTTTACCACCAACTGAGGGTAAATGCATGATTTTCAATTTGTTGCCTTACCCCTAAGGATTATTCCTTAGTTAGATGAAGAATCTCCTGTCGATGTAGGATTGCTTTGTTATGCCGGTGCAGAGACAGATTCATCATTCCTCTGATCTCTCTTCCTGATGCATTGTTTAGAAAATTCTTGCTTGATTTCAGTCACCTTTTCTTTGCCTTTGTCATTAGATCCTTTATTGTTTGTTGGTACATTCTTTCTTCTACAAAATTTTGCAATATGCCCAATCTTGTTGCATTCATAACAAGTTACATTGTTTCTCTGAATAGGTTTTCCATAACCTTGATCAGTTTGAATTTTGCATTGATAAGATAAATGCCCAAATCTACCACAAATATAGAATTTCACATTCATTCTATAATTATCTGAGTTATGACCATTTTCATTGCATTTGGAACATTGACCAATGGATGAGTTTGTAGTCTGATTATTCCTAAATCTACACTGATTTTCTCTATGACCAAATTTGTTGCAAATAAAACATTTTCCATTGAATTTATAAGAATTTGGTTGCCTTATTGGTTTGTTGTGATCATGATTGTTTGCAGTACCAGAACTTTCTCCATGTTCAAATCCAAGTCCAACTATTTATCCATCAGGTTTCTGACTTTTTAGCATATCATCAAGCTTGTCTGAACTATTCTTGAATTTGTCTTTGTATTCATTTGCAGTGATGACCTCACTTTCCAAAGTGCTAACTTGTCTAATAAGTTCCTCTTTGTCACATTGCATGTGAATCAAATCTATTTTAAGCATATCATTTTCATAACCAAGTCTTATAGATTCATCTGATCTTTCATTAAGTCTTCTGGCCAAATCTTCTTCGTTCCTCTTTCTATCTTCAATATCCTTGCATAGTCTCATGGTTAAATCTTGCATCTCATTTTTCATGTTATTGTTCACTTGTCCCAATTTTTCTGCAATCTCTGAGAGTTTCCTTTTCTTCATCATCTTGATTTTCCAATTGCACATGTAATTCTTTTCTCTTATTCTTTGCTATCACCAAATTTTCTTGAAGTGCTTTGATAAATTCTCGAGTAGTTCTAAGTTCATCTTCCAAATTGATATTCTTCAATTTTTCTGCATCAAAATATTCAAGAGCTCCTTCCAACTATTGTCTCAAAATTTCCATTGGTACCAGTTTCAAATTCCTCCTCAAGTTGTTAGGCTTCTACAAATAGAGGACTAGGTTCTGATACCAATTGTTAGATGCCACGACAGTCCCAAAGCCACTGAGAGGGGGAGGGTGAATCATTGTCTAATTGATAGATAAAAGATTTAAACTTGTTTGCAACTTTATAACCCAAATTAATATACCGGTAAAAAAATAATAATGCAGTAAAGAGAAACAAAATAATAAGCATCAATGTACACCATAACATAAATATTTTAACGAGGAAACCCGATAGGGGAAAAACCTTGGTAGGATTTGTGACCCACAATATTTACTCACTAGCCAATATGAATAAATATTACTTGTACAATAGGGGCTTGCACATTTAGGAAGGCCAATAGCCTAGAGCTCACTGCTCAACACAAAAAGGAGTCCCACTCACTACACAATTGGATGGTTAAATCCAATAACAGTGTACTGCTCAAAATAGCATCTGCAATGCTCGATTCAGTACCAGTTTAAGCTCTGCCATAAACCTTTCTTCACTTTTCTTTGATCTTATTCATTCATAACATAATTACATAAAAATGCATATACAGTTATTCGCTCTCATATACCACTTACATTCATTACCTAATTACTTTGTGGCATTCTAAAATGACCTACAAGATCTCATACATATATGAGTCTTTACAATGCATCATGTTGGCTATAAAAATATAATAATACACTATAAAACATTTTGCATAAACAATATTAATTCCATGTTGGCTGTGGATGCTGGTATAATCTGCTTCCAGTGTAACTAGATGCTGGTGTGAATAACCTTTGTAGTAATTGTCAGTGTCGATGTGAAGTCTACTATCAGTATAACCTATGAACCAAGTCTACCAGTTGGTTGTCATCAATGACAACATCAACTATTCTCATCTGAGTGTACAATACCAACAAAAACATCTTATTCTATAGAAAACTTTCATCAATATGTGCAATCAAACATGTTTTTTCACTGGAGTTCAAATGAAAGATGCTATCTTTTATCTGTGTACCGATTGCAATCTCCAATCCTGATTTGCTAATGATTTTCCACTTTCCATCCTTGAATTGTAATTGAAATCCTCTATCTACCAACTTTCCTACACTTAAAAGATTATGCTTTAGACCTTCAACATAATAGACATTATTAGTGTTATGCTTACCATCCAATGAAATGGTTCCTCTTCATTTGATCATGCATTCTTTGTTATTACCAAATATGACTTGACCACCATCAAATTCTTGTAGGGTTAGAAACTTTCTTTTATCTGCTATCATATGATAAGAACATCCACTATCTATTACCCATTCATCTTTATCTTCAACTTTTGTTGCAAGGGCCTTTTCCTCATTTTTGATAACTAGTTCCAGATCATCTTCCTTCATAGCATAAAATACATAGTCTCTTCCATTGCCTGATCCACTAGCTAAATCTCTTATTGGTTCTTCCTCAGAGGCATCAGTTACTCCTTCCTTATCAACATAGTAGCATGATTTGTTTTTGTTTCTCATGTACTTATGCTTGATTTGATATTCATGGTTAGGCTTAAAATATCTTCTTGCTCTTTCTTCCAATTTTGAGTTCCTTTAAAGACATCTAGATGCAAAATGACCTATCTTATTACATGCAAAACATTTGAAAGGAGATTTCCCTTCATACTTACTTCCTGTCAGATCTTTAGGTATCCTTTTAGTAAATAGGGCTTCAAGTTGCTCAAGCTCTTCATCTTCTTTCCTAATCTCTTCCAATTCCTTTGCATACAAAACTTTCCAATCTTTCTTGTCAGTTGATGATTTAGATGCCTTAAATGCAATATCAATCTTTGCAACTCCTAGAGGACCAAATTCTTCAATCTTAAAAGAAGATATCTTCCCAACAAGAGTATCTCTATTGACATAAGAATTAGGCATGGTTCTTATCTCATTAATTGTCATTACCTTCAACTTATATGCCAGTGGCAAAACCCTTAATACTTTTGAAATAATCTCTTCCTCGCTCAGAGATCCACCACAACATTGAATTCCTAATACAATTTCATTTACCCTTTCCATGAATGCAAAAATTATTTCATCTTCCTCCATCTTCATGTTTTAATATCTTACCTGGTAACTTTCAAGTTTTACAATTTTAATAGTGGGACCACCTTCATTCAAAGTCTCCAACTTGTCCCATATAGCTTTTTCTGATTATTTATCAGATAATCCCATGATATACTGATCTGATAAGGTGCTTAAGAGGGCTTCTCTAGCTCTGTAGTCATTTTCAATATTCTTTTCCAACTCTGCCGGTGCAGGATTGCTAGATGCTGGATCATGAGGAGTGTAACCTTTCTGAGTTATTTCCCAAATTTCCTTGCCAATGCATCTTAAATGACTCTCCTTTTGAATTTTCCATACTCCATAGTTTGTTCCATCAATCCTAGGGTTGTCCTTCTGGTAAATAGTACCTGAACTATTAGTTGCCATAAGATCTTACTAAAGAGGTTAAGCTTCTGCAAAAAGAGGACCAGGCTCTGATACTAATTGTTAGGATAATCAATGGACAACTAAGAGGGGGGGGAATAATCAATTGTCAACAGATCATGTGAATTAAAGCACTTAAAACCTTTTACTAGAATATAAGAAAATAGATACTGGAATAACTGATAAAGCATTAAAGCATAATTCAAAACCAGAGAATCAATACCATGCAACCATAACACATAACACCATGATTTGTACATGGAAAACTAGGTAAAGGGAAAAACCACTGTGGGAAACCCTACCTAGAGTCAGATGATACTTCTGTAGAAAGTATATGATTACAATAGGAGCCTCCACATGCAGGAAAGCACATTGCCAAGAGCGCACTATTCATCACAATGGAGTCTCATTGATTACAAAAGAGGTCAACCACCTCAAAATATTTGGAAAACAATCCAAAAAGAAGAACTGCCTATGATAGCATCAAACATGCCAGATTAGAGTTTTGGTTAAGCTCAATACCAGAGGTCTAAAACCTCTTACATAAACCCAACTTGATCAACTATGATCGACCAAATGCTCTGCACAAAATGATTATTACATTATTCTCTCCTTGCCTATGATCTACAATGAGATCTTACATATATTTATACAATCCCTCGACCTAAACAATTAGGTTGGCCACCCAAATGATAATTCAATAGATCCATTATCATAAAACATGTTTGCCTAAGGCCAAATAAACATCATCCAATAAATAAAACATCTTGGAAGTGCATCAAAAGGATCCACCAACATGTTTCATGAAACCAATTCATAACCTAGATAGCACCTAACCTAAATTAGATCCTTACATTGAAAAGAAATGACACCAATCAGTTGAGGCATGAACACAATCACCATTTGCATCTTGAATCCCTTCTAGAAGTTGTACCAACACCACTTATGCATTACATCAAAGATATTCAATAAAGCTCTGTCGGTGAAACTCTTACCGAATCTACAAAGCACGCTTAATAGAACATAAGATAGAATCTGATCATCAAGTCAATACCAACTGACTGAAACATACTTCAGAAGCATATGAACCACTCATACAAACTTATTCCATCATTCAGATCATACTGGTGACAATCAACTGATAATCTTCCGAATCCAATCCTTATACCAGAAGCCGATAAACAACCATAATAGCTAGTGTTGACATCAATGACAAAAAATCAATGCAACATATAATCAATTCCTTCATATTGCCAATAGTACTCTCTTATGGAAAATCAACTTTTACATCTTTTGTATTTGTCCTTTTTCTTCTAATAAGATGGCTTAAATAAAATTTTCTAATGTTTATTTATTTATTTTTTAAAAAAGGGGGTAAAGATTTATTTAAAAATCATAGAAATACAAAGAAGAGGCCTCAGGCCCACGAAAACAACAACAAAAAATCCTAAAGGAACCACCAACACCACCACTACAAGGCCAATGACTATAGCACTAGATCCGACTATCAGATTTCCAATGATAATACCTTTTCAGAAAGCCCTCAGAAAGATGATGTTTCACAAAGTAGGGCTAAAGGCTAGCTACCTTGGAGTTGCACAAAAAACAATCTCATCCGGAGCCTCAAAGGGCCTCAAAAATGACAATGAAAAGAACCAAACATAAAATAGAATTTGATCCTACACCACAAGGTGCTCTTGCATCATCCTATCTTCAAGCATTAACCTGTCTAAAGTTTCAAGATAATCATGAGGTATACCATCTCTTCCACTAAAATCCCAACCATCAACATGCTCTGAAGCCCACTTGGCCAAACAATCAGCCACTCTATTCCAGCTCCTGGGAATATGACAAAAGGAGACAAATTCCAATTGGTTACACATTTGTAAATCTGTTTGACCACAGAAGCTAATTGCTAGCTCTCATCATTCAAATTTTGTTTGTTCAACATGTCCACAACAATCTGAGAGTCTGAGTCACAAATAATCTTCCTCCATCCTAAAGAACAGGCCCGCTCAACAACAATCTTAATAGCTAAGGCCTCCATAAGATTTTTGGAGTGTTGCCCTTTGTAAATAGAGAAGAGAAAAACTGCACAACCATCATCACCTCTACCTATACCTCCAATACCTGCATGTCCAAGATTCCCATGGGAAGAGCCATTGGTATTAATTTTTAAGATTCCCACAGGAGGGGAAATCCACCTTCCATCTCTACTTAACTGCTACTTTGCATGACGAGATCTATTTCCAACAACATAGTCCATTTTAATGTTTTCCAATTGCAGATTCCGTACAATAGCATAATCACCCGGATCAACACTTACAGACAAATTGCATTTAGCCGAGATTGTCTCCTGAAGCCTATTAACTATCTTCTACCACAACTGAGAACTCCCTATATGTGAATCACAAAATACCCTTCGATTCCTTTCTAGCCATAAATTCCAGATAATAAGAGTTGGCCCAATAGCCCAGGCCACTTGAAGAAAAGAGGTCTTTGCTGGGGGTCTGCCCAAGCTATCCCAAAATTCAATTAAGGAGGTAGAATGAAAACAAGCATGTTGCCAAGCCTCCCATCACTTGTGCCAAATATCCCTAGAGAAAAGGCATAGAAAAAACAAGTGGGAGCAGTCTTCCTTATTATGCATACAAAGATAACAAATAGATGGTCCCTGGAAGCCTCTCTTATGAAGATTCTCCCACATGAGGCATTTCCTCTGAGCAATCAGCCATATGATGAAATTACATTTTGGCCAAGAAAAGCTATTCCAAACCTTCTTCCACCAGGGAACATCCGTCAGGCCATGCAATTGCCTATCAAGTTGAGCATAACCTTTAGCAACAAAAAACTTGCCTTTTGGATTAGGACCCCAAGCCTTAATATCTCTCTCCTTGAGGGAACTACATAACCTACCCTCCAAGATATTAAACAACACCACATGATCTTCATCTGAACCACCCAAGGGCCATTCAAGAGGATCCTTCCAACAAGTCACCTCAACCTACCCAATGTGCCTAGCTGTTTTAAAATTCTCCACCTTAACCCATCCAGCATCATTGAAAAATGTTGGAAAGAGGCTAAAGCTGAGGATAGCTAGACAAAATCGGAGGGTGACCATCCCAAGAGTCCTACCAAAAAAGAGCTTCAGAGCCTCTATTACAAATCCAGAAAAGACCATCTTTAATAAGTTGGGCACCTTTTTTAAGAGTATCCTAGATACAAGAGCCCCTACCCACTAAACTGAGATGAGGCACCTCATGATCATTAGCACCAGGGAGATACTTGTGGGTTAAAATCTTGGCCCAGTCGTGATCCTGATTGTTGTACCACCTCCAATACAGCTTAGCCACCAAGGCCTTGCTAACCAAAGCAATAGATCTCAGGCCAAGACCCCTTGTATGTCTAGGTCTACAAATAGAGTCCCATTTAACTAAACTCTACTTAGAAGAAAGGAAACTACCAAAACAAAGAAATTGATGAGAAAGAGCATCAAACTCTCTCACAAAGCTAGAGGGGGGAGCCTGCATAAAACACCTATAAATGGGAATTACTTGCACCATAGTCTTAAGAAGAATCACTCTTCCAATAGAGGATAACCACCTGTAGGTCCAATTATTAACCTTACAACAAAATTTATCCAAAATTCCTTGCCAAAAATCTCTGCCCTGACCCCCCAAATCTAAAGGAATTCCAAGGTACAACAAAGGAAGAGACCTCATCTAAAATCTGAGGATCCTGGCAATCCTATTCTAAATAAGCCGAGGGGTATTAAAGAAATATATGGATGATTATCTTCAGTAATTTTCTGACCTGAGGCTTTACAATAGATATCCAAAGCTCTCCTGAAATTCACTACCTCATTGATTCTGGCCCTGCCCATCAAACTAGTGTCATCCACAAACTAAAGATGGGAGTGGGGAGGTAAAGCATTATTCCAACTCCATCCCTGAATAAGACCATGTCTCACCTGGGAAGTGAGAAATCCGCCAAGACCTTCAGCCATGAGAATAACTAAATACGGAGATAGAGGGTCCCCTTGCTGAAGCCCTCGAGAAGCACTAAACAATGATGAGTGTTCCCCATTAATAAGAGCTAAGAAAGAGGTAGAAGTCACACAACTAAGAACCCAATTCACCCACTCTTCTCCAAAACCAAAAGCCAAAAGGATCTTCTGTAAGAAATCCCAACTCACCCTATCATAAGCTTTGGCCATGTCAAGTTTAATAAACATAGCCGTCTCCTTAGAGGAAGCCATCGAATGAATAGCCTCCATTGCTATCACAACTCCATCTAGGATCTGTCTTCCATTAATGAAACCACCTTGCTCCTGAGAAACCAAAGTGTAGAGGAAAGGTTTGAGTCGTTCAGCAATCAATTTAGTGATTATCTTGTAGACAACATTACATAGAGCAATAGGCCTGTACTGATCCAAGCTATTAGTCCCCTCCTTCTTAGGAATGAGAGCCAAGAAGGTAGAATTCATAGATTTGAGCATTTGTTTATTCCTATGAGATTCTTGAACGGCATCTAGAAGAACATACTTTATAATCTCCCAAAATTCTTGAAAAAACTCAATAGGAAACCCATTAGGACCAAGAGCCTTGCCTTTCTTCATTTGAAACACAACCCCCTCAAGTTCAGACAACAAAATAGGGTGCAATAGAGCATCATTCATTTCAATAGAGACAAGAGGGGGAGTGCAGTTCAGGATGGCCCTCTCTTCCACCATAGCTTCAGGATCCTCTTTGGTAAACAAATTAGAAAAAAAACTAATAGCTTCCATAGCAATTTATTCTTTAGATGAAAGATGAACCCCTTTCAAAGAAAGGAGAGAGGTAATAGAGTTACCATACCTACGAGCCTTAACAAAATTATGCAAAAAAATAGTGTTTCTATCACCTTCTTGGAGCCAATCCACATGAGACTTTTGTTTCCAAAAAATCTCCTCATGCAACTCCCACTCTTCTAAGTCCTTAAGAGCAAGGGACTCGACCATACTAAGCTCCACAGTCATCCCTTGATCCCTAATTTGACATGTAGCCTCATCCAGCTTGGATTGAGCTACCATCTTGTGTCTATGCAAGTTCCTAAAACATTGTTTATTCCACCTCTTCAGCCTATATTTTACATGTAATCTTTTCCCAAAGGAGTACATAGCCTTCCCATGGGCAGGCACCCCGTCATACCACCAATCAACTATAAGATCCCTCAATGACTGATCACAAAGCCACATCAATTGAAATTTGAAAGAGGGATTTTTGGAGGTTCTAAAAGATGTAATAGAAAGCTTAATAGGCGAACGATCAGAACCCCTCCAATCAAGAATTTCTAAACTGGTGGACCACCTATCATGCACCCAAAAGCAGGAAACCAAAAATCTATCAAGCCTTTTATAGATAGCCTCAACACCACTCCTCCTATTATTCCATGTAAAGACACCATTAATTGGCTTCACATCAATGAGATTCAAGAGACCAATATTATCTTTGAGTAAATTTGAGGAAGGATCAAGCCTGAATAACCCACCTCGCTTTTCCTCCAAACTACTAATGGCATTAAAATCTCCAACCAAAATCCAGGGTAGAGAAGGATCTTGAGCCTAAACAAAATTGATGTGAGCCCAAAGATGAGACTTACCCACAAGATCCGTAGGAGCATAAATATTAGAGAAGAGGCATCTTTCTCCTATCTCAAAGCTAGAAGTGACCATAGAAATGGAAGACCTACTAGAAAACCACCACAAAGGGGAAAATTTCCTCAGGTTCCAAAAGCAAGCAACCCCCCCTGAACTACCATGAGAGATCACTTCTTGCCAAAGGCCCTGGGGCCAAACACAGCAAGCACAACTGGCCAAACCATCCACTGAAAGCTTGGTTTCCTAAATAAAAACAACATTAGGAGAGTCAATTAATCTATGAACAACCTTTTGTCTAGGGATACTGTTCAACCCCCTTACATTCCATGAGAGTACAATCATTTATGTGGTTGAGAGAAGTGAGAATAAATGGGCTTTACAAACCCCGACTCAACCAAAGTATCACCAATAAGCTTAACCTTTTCCTGATCCATTTTTTGTCCACTCCTTAAAGGTTTGTCTGAAGAACCCTTTTTTAGGATCTTTTGATGCAAGCCTAAAATAGGTGGGGATTTGTTACTCTTCACTGAACTTGAAGCCACAGTAGTGGAAGGGGGAGTAGACGCCATGACCACTATACCTTTAGGAACCTGTGACTCACTGAGATCTCTATTGTCTTGAACATGGGATGGCAAATCCGTAACCATTTGAATATGTTGTTGATTCTCCCAAGATAGGGCCTGACCCTCTTTGTTGGGATCCTCATCCAGCACTTCATGCTGAAATTGGGCACCCAAGGACATTTCAACTGGAACTCCTTCCTCTTGGACCAAATCCTTTATAACCTCAAACCTATTTAGGGTGACATCATTTTTCCTATCCAACCAGGTTCTCTTCTTTCCCTTGTCTTTATTTTGAGGTTTCACAGGAATGAAGCCATCTTTATTAGCAAGACCATTAGGCATATGGGCTTTCCCCCTATCTTCCCCTAGGATAGAGTGAGGAGGATCAGAAATAGGTGGTTTAGAAGATTTATTTCTGGGGCTCTCTGCTGTAAATGACCATATTCATGACAAATTCTGCATCTAAATGGTAGGGTCTCATAGTCCAACTATTGGATCCAAGAATATGTCCCCAAATAGATTTCCATATAGTCTAGAAAAGGATTATTTAAATCAACTTCTACACATATGCAAGCGTAGGAAATTACCTTTCGATCTTGAGTTTGTGAAGCCAAACCCACAAGTTTACCAACAAGTAGTGAGATTGAGTGAAGAATATCTTCTCTCTAGAACTCCAGTGGAAGCCTTGGCAATCAAATCCACACGGGCACACAAGAGGGAAGCTCCTTAGCAGAATTAAAGCCAATATGCAAAAGTTTGATAGAGTCCCACCTGGTTGAAAAAATAAGGGCCACCTTCAAAAGCCTTGTTCTTGTTCGCCAGGCTGGAAAAAATAACCAGAAAATAGTTATTGGCTACCATAAGTAGCTCCATGTCTCCTTCAGGATTCTAAACACGGCCTGCCCAAGACTCTCAAATAGGTATAGAGGTGAAGACCGATGAATTTGCATATGAGAGCATGGTTGCACCAATATTCAACATCCTCTGAAATTTACTCAGGTTGAATAACCAGAATTGGGCAATCTTGGGATCTCTCCAAACAACCATTCACCTTTTTCATGCGAAAAGGCTCTTTTGAAGAAGAAATGCCTGCCCTTGATTGGGAATGACCAATGTGTTCCTTTCCACATGCATGCATCAAATGAGATGGATCTGCCATAGCCAGATCTCTAGAGACCATCTGAGAAGAGGATACTCCTCTATTCTCCATGGATCCAGAGAAAATACCAAAAGAAGAAAAAAAAAGGGGTGGAAAACCCAACCCCAAAACCCCAATGACAACACAGAGCAGAAGAAACAGAAGAGGGTTGCCAAAAAACCCTACGACAACCCAAAAAACCCAACCATGGGAAAGAAAAAGTCGACCCCTAGCAAGCAAGAACTCCCCCCCTAGAATGAAGCAAGCAGAGTGCAAATTACAGGTTAGGGCACTTCGGCCCTAGCATGACATCCATGCACATGCAAAGGCATCTCCATAAATGACCATCTCTTAGAATGCTTCATTTATGAAGTTGCTTGACTAAATGTAAAAATAACATTATATTTTTAAGTCAATTTTTTTAACAGGATAGCTTTAGCGTCATCATCATCAACTAAAGCCTTAACTTTTTCTAGTTGCCTAATGAGAGACCTTAGATTACTTATGTGATTTGACATTATCATTTTTTCTTCTTTTTTTCACTTGAATGATATAAATTATACAAAAAAATTTACGTTAAGTTATTTCTCTCCAAAATAATTTATTTAAATTATCCCAATTGTTTTGCTAATGATTTATTTTAAATCTATATGATGTAATTTAGAGACATAACAAGAAAGAACAATAATACACTTGTCTTTATCATCTCTAATATTCTAATCTAACAACTTATTTATATTTGTAGAAGCTTTTTCTTTTCCACTTAGTATTCCCAACAAATTTTTATTCATTATTTGTATTTGATTTTTCGTTCTCCAAGTATGGAAATTGAATCTAGAGAACTTGTCTAATGGAATCCCCATTTAGAACAAAAATAATAAACTAAGAGAAAAATTTTTACTCTAAAACAAAAACATTAAAACATCCTCTTCTTATGAAAAAATCATAAAAAATATCTAATACTACTAATTAAAATCATATCCTCTTACCTTCATGAAAGATGGCCATATTCTCTGTAAAACTTCCTCTAATTTGATACACTTTATCATCACTGTGTAGGGTTGGTCACAATAATACATCACTAAGCTATCACAACATTCATAAACTACAGAGAATTAAGCATCACTTTAGTATAACTTAATGTCCTACTTTCATAGCCTTTCCAAGACAAACATCAAAGAGTGTAATTTCCTAATACCTTCAATCTAATTCATGTATGAAGGGGTACATGTTAATAGCATATTTAATCTATCTTCAATCCATATATTATGCTTGATCTACAGTTTTCCTTCTAATCTTGCCCTTCAATTTGTTGTTAATGTTGTCTTCTAATATCTCCTAGTTAGTTATTCCAACTAGATATCAAGATATCATACAAGAACAACCATGATTTAACCTTTTTATATTATGAAATTATTTGAAAGAAAAAAAATAACAAAGCTTCTACTAAATTTTTTCACAATTGTTCACATGATGTTACAAATCTAGGGTTGTCACCTCATATGTATGCAATTTGAACCTCTTTGATAGGAGGCCTCAATACAGTACTCTTCCTCAACTTGTGACTAGCATTGATCTCTTTAAATAGATGCTTCAATCTTGGTGCATTTAAATTATGAGAAAAGATTGCATTCTCCTTCTACCATTAATTAGTAATGTAACAAATATATCAACATTGACTAAAATATCCATTCCTTTAGTTATACAATGTCTCCTATTAGCAACATGAAATAACATGGTCACCATAAAATGTCATTTTTTATCATCTAAAATATCTTTGATTCCTCCTCATTCCATTTCTAACCTCGTTTTGATACCATATGAACACCTAGTTAATATTTTTTTGACATAGGAATTCACTACTATAGTCAATTTGATGAATATGAGTCCTACAAGTTTTCATGAGATGAATAATTATTACCTTGGTCTGGTTATACACCATATATTATTCATTTAATCTTCTTTGGCTATGTTTCTTATCAACTCGTACCAAGAGAAAAAGGAATAAAGTTGGATGAAAATAACCTTAATTGTATTTTTGTTAGTTAGTCCTCTATAAGAAATTACATATTGTATGATCCTAAAAGATATTTTTGAATTCAATATCCACTATAAATATCTTGTTTATATAGCCATCAACATTAGAGAAATACAAGTTTATATGAGAAAACACTACAGAAGTCATCTCTTGAAGGCCAAAAATCACTACATAGAAGTCCACATTTTATTTCAAAATCATATCCTATAGAAGACTAGGACTTACAACTTATAATTCCACTTTAGATGTCCCTATGGGGAATTGAACTTGGGCTTCCACAATGAGAAGCCAATATGTAACTAATTAAGCTCAAATCCTTGTATAATAAATAAGAAATTAGCTATAATTAGAGATGTTATATTTTATGAGATATAACAATAAACTCCTATTAAAAATGACAATAAAGATAGCATCCATACAAAATGATTTCATTAAAGAAGACTCTTGTTGAGGTATTACTAAAGAATCCAAAGCCATCACTAATGTAGATCTTACGAGACATTATAAATTCCATAACTAAAATGAATAATAATCTATCAGTTATATTATATAGAAATTTTAATGAAATTACTAAAATGAAGGATAAAAAAAATTAGCAATCCCCTTATAAATCAAGTTCCTTAGATTAATGAACAAGTAGAGTTTTTCAAAGCTAGGGGAAATGAAAAGTATCTTGTGACTGTGAAGAGTGAAATGACATCAATTGAATGGAATGACATTTCAAAGTTGGCCAAATTACCCCCTTGCAAAGAAATTATAGGTACAAAATAGATCTACAAAACTAAGTATGAATCTAATGAAAGTATTGGTATATATTAGGCTAGATTTGCTTCAAAAAGGTGCATGTAACAAGAAGATATTTACTATACATAAATGTTTATCCCTGCAACAAAAATGGATACTACTAAATTAGTCTTGAATCTGGTTTATAAAAATAGAGGGATTTTTTATCAAATTATTCTTTAGAATAAATTTTTAAATATTTATATTAATGAATTTTGTATTTGTCAACCTTCAGGTTTAGAAGTGGCTTTCAAATAAAATTTCCTTTAATGGTTAGAGAAAACTTGTATTTTCTGAAAAAAGAATCCATAGAATGATGTTCTATAATTTACTCATACTCTTAGAACAAAGGTTATGTAATGAGTCCATCTAGTAAAAATATTTGCATTAGACATTCTAGTGTAGATATTCTCATTTTTGTTGTCTATATCAATGATGTAATATGCAATAGGAATGATTCATTTTTGTTTATAAAATTATAGAGAAACCATGGTTTTGGATTTTGATATGCTTTATTTAGGACATACATATTATTTTATTAATATTGAACTTTTCTAACATTAAGATAATATAAGGGAAAGAAGATTGTTTCTTCATCACCTTGAGAGAAAACTATGGATCTGATGGTCGAAGAATCGGACTATATCTCTTAGAGTCCCCATGTTTTTCATGTTAGTCATTTTTTGGAATTTTTTTAATCTTATTATGTTGTCTATAGATATTATGTTAAGTGTTTATTGTATGTTTTAGTTATAAGGTCTAATCATTCTATGGTTGTTTGCTAAATTGATCTCCAACCCTATTTTTTGATAGGTTTTTATTCTGATCTATAAAGGTTGCGACCCTTCCCTAGTTACTTTAATAAAAAACATCTAGATGATATGTTTTTGTCACAAAAAACTTATTTATTGGATCTTATTTAGAGGTTTTTATTAATTACATGGACGCAACTATGCAAGGCGGACTTAAGTTGACCATTTTTATTAATTCTACTTCCATGAGACCCACATTATATGGATTGTTGGCTGGTTATTTCTATATTTTACCATTACTACATAAATATAAGATATGTCATGAGCATTTTATCTAGGTTTATGTTATAACTTCAGGAGACACATTCAAGTTCTACTAAGGGGATTCAAAAGTATCATTTAAAAACATTACATTATGATCTTCATCATAAGTATTCAAAAGAAGCTAAATTGGTCTGACATATTAATTTAGATAAAAAAATATCTATTGATGATTATATTATATGTTTTGTTCTACTTTCAATGTTGGTTATATAATGATCTATAGAAAATCAAATAAATAACCCATTATACCACTAACTAATGTAGTGGATGAATATATAATTTATATTTTGTCATGTATTTGGTTGAGGATCATTCTATAAGATGTACAATAATTTTAGGATCATCCAATAATACTTTATTTTGTAAGTAAATGTACAATTTAGCTGAGTAAGAATCTAGTGTATCATAGCAAGACTGAGCACTTTGAAATATTACACCAATACATCCACGAGTTGGTTTAGGAAGGATCGATTGAACTTGTATATTGCGGTATTATAACATCTTGTTGAAATATTCACAAGTTCACTTACTCATTATTTTTTTGTAAAGTCCATAATTATGGTGTTCTTTTGAATGTTCATTATGTGGAATAAATGGGATGATCTGATGAATATTTTTTTTTTTACAATACTCATTATGGGGGAGAATGAAAGAAAATAATTTTAGTTAACATTTTTAGTTTGTTAGTCATATTTTTCTAATTAGTTGGATTAATTTGAGAATTTCATTATGTAACTGTGTTAATGTTTTAATGAATATAAACAAGGATAATCTAGTACTTTTATGTCGATGACTTGCAAATCATAATTTTATTTTGAATTGTTTTATATCTTTATAACTATCTTACATATATCTATACAAAAGCCATCAATATTTATCCTTCGAAGGTATTTATTTTTTGAATCAATTCTCCATATATACAAGATATTGTTGCATATAGTTTTCATTGATGTCAACATGATCAAATGCAAGTTGTTTTGGTTGAGTATGCAAGTAGAGATGGAGTGCAGATATGTTGGCTTCATGCTAAGGTTGCAAAAATGGATGAGTTGTAGATGTATAAAGGGGTTAAATTCATGTGTTTCATTGTTGCCTTCATGTTCTAGATCAACCTCATAGTGTGTTGGATCCATCAGATTTAATCCATGTTTGTTGCAGATAGAAAATGTTGAAAATCTCTATTATGGTAGTTTTTCAATAAAAAGTCTTTTCGTCTCATCGACATGGCTTTGTTGGACCATTTGAGATCCTTGAGAGGATAGGACGAGTTGCATATCATCTAGCTTTTCCACTAGCCTATCATGCATCCATGATGTGTTTCATGTGTCTGTATTGAGGAAGTATATTTATGATGAGTCTCATATTCTAGATTGGGATGCCTCACAAGTGGAGTCAAGCGGGTAGTTGGTTTTGGAGCTTGTTCGCATTTTGTCTCGCTAGACGTTGGCTCTTTGAGGTTGAGAGCTAGACTAGGTTAGGGTCAAGTGGGATTTTTATGACAAGGTTACAACATCATGGGAGGATGCAACACATATGAGATCTTCGTATCCCCATCTCTTTGATGAACTCCAGGAGGAAGTTCATGCCTAGAGGGGGAGGGTGTGAGGCCCTACCCCAAGCCATCATAGCATTGCAGTTATTTTTCATGTTGGACCTATTATTGAAACTTTATTTTGATGTGTTATGGATATAGATTCTATATTATCCAGTGATTTGATAACATTGATATGATGTATGTCATCCATTTCTGATTTGGAGTACTTCATTTATGATGTTAGAAGACATGAATGCATTCCTTACGAATGATTGAATTTCATGATGATTATGATGATGCCATTGAGTAAATTATTTAATTTGTTTCTATTGGATAATTGACAATTTGATTGTTATGATGTAAATTGTATGCAAAGTGTCTGATTTGTGTTATTTTTATATATTAACATTGCATGTGATTATTTGAGATTACTAATGTGCAAAATGAGATGTGGAGGGAAACTAATCCATGTGACCATGGAAAATATTCGGAGAATCAAGTTAAACCTATGTGCGTTAGTGAAGCCAAGGGTTGTCTAATTGGAGAGACAACACCTCATATGTAATGTGTTTATATTTGTAAGTGTGAATGCTTGAATGTTTGTTTAATTTGTATGTCTATTATAGTAATGTGTAATTTTATGGTGTCACTCGACACTTGTGTTGTGATGTGAGTTGTCAATGACATGTCCTTTGGAGGGAATTTGTGTAACCAATGCATTATTCAAAATATCTTAATGTGGTCCTAATAGAGTCTTGGTTAGAGAGCCATTAGAATGGTCAACTCAAGTTTGACCCATAGACAAACTTTAGGTAGGTTTCTAGAGGGTCAAACTAACTCCTAAGGTTAGGTTTAGGGCACTTTTTAAGGCCCATATGTTATACCTATGGGTAAAGGTAAATTTGAGCCATGTGACCACTCACATGTGACTGTCAAGTCACCTCAAAAGTGAGTTTTCCAAGATGGATGAAAATTCAACTTTTGAAGATTTCTCCTTGGTTAGACAACCTTCCATTTGACTGATAGTTGCTCTTCCCCACTTTCTCTTACCTTTTTCAGTTTACATTTTTAGAAACCATGTAAGAGGTTGGGAAGACCAACCTATGGGATCTCACATCCTTTCCAAGGAAGTTGGAAAGTGTGAGGGCAGCCTACTTAGGGAAGGGATTCAAACTTAGGATTTTGATCTCCCACTCTCCAATATTCGAGACTTAGAGTTGTTTATTGAAAATTTGGGATTGGGAGTTGCATTTTTTGTTTTGGGGAGAAAAGACTAGTGTGTTGGGTAGCTCTTCTTCAACCATTCTTCATACCTTTTTGCAGGATCAAAGGTTGGTAGTGTTCTTCCATGCATTTTAATTTCCATGGTTTTATGTGAAGGAAAATTTGTTTTTTTATTAACTTTTGTGTATATGTGATTTGTGGTGTTGGATGTTGAGTTCCTCCTTGTGTTTGCCTTTGTCATCTTTGTGATTTTCTTGTGTTTTGGGTGTTTCAAGGCCATACTCACCCTTGGGAGGGAAGATTAGCCTTGGGGTGAAGGGCTTCTTGACAACCTAAGAGTGTAGAGACTCTCTTCTTGTAAGAGTGATACACAAGGGTTATGGGGCCCTTGCCACATTGTTTATTCTTATGCAAAAGGGGGTCATAAGGAGAGATATGGGCTTGTAAGCCATGGGGGACATAAGAGATGTTTTTGGGTCAAGTATGTGATGTTGAGTTGGTTATATTTTGGTAGCCTTGTGAAGGAATTTGTTCCTCTTTCTTTCACATATCCTATAAGTGCTTGGTCCACCTTCACCCCACAAAGTTAGTCACATAGTGACAATGTAAATCCTTGGGTTGGGAGTTTATGTTTTGTTTAAGTCTTTCTTGTATGTATTGTTGATTCTTTTTATAACCTGTTTAGCCTTGGTTCTCCTAGCTTGAGGGTGGCTTCTTGTTAGCTTAGGTTGGGAGGTAAGCCTCCATGGTCACAATCTATAAGTTTTATTTGCAGGTTCAAATTTAGGTTAAAGGATGGAGAAGAGCTATATTTCCTAAAGTGGTGTTTAAGAATGCTTAAACTACATCCCTTTGTTACCTACCTATCTAAACCTTCTTGTTGTATTTAGTCATTTCAATAAAAGTGTAATGAAGGAAAGACTCTCATATTTTGTTGAGAGCATTGTACCTTAAAACAAAAAAATAAGAAATATTTGTATTTTATTAGTAAGTGTTGAAAAGACTATGAGCAAAAAAATGTGTTGTTCTAGTAGGTTTATTGTTTCAGTAGTAAGAAAAGAATTTTAAATGCATTATGTTATTCTGTAATCTTCTTTGAAAGAAAAGAATAAAGTTGGAAAGTTTTATTTCTTAATGGAATTATGTTATTGAGTTTCAGATTTATGATATTGTCAAATAAATAATCTTGAAAGCTTTAAACTTTATATGCACCTTATTTTTAAATCTATCTAAACTATTGAGTAGATTCATCCAAAAAATATTCATTTGAAAAAGTAGGAGTAAAGAGAAATAAATATGTATTTATAGTTTGCATAATTTGTTTACTAGAAAAAAAATAGATTACATGGGAAGGAAATAGATAGTTAATTTCTTTTTTCTTATATTCTGATTTAGTATTTAAATCTAGTTATTACCTAGTTTAAAGTTCAGTTATTCTAATTACTATATTAGTATTCATTCAAACTCATGAGACTAGTAATATCCTAAATCTAAAAGTAAAAGTTCATTGTAGCGTTTCCATTAATTTTTGTCATTTAATAAGTGAGCATACCCCTATGAGAATACATTGATTTTAACTTGGGTATCTCTACATATTTATATCTATATATTAAAATAATAAAAGAATCATTACAAGTAAATTAATATTGTGCTCCTAAACTAAACCAATCTACTATAGAACACTGTGTTTAAAACAGTGAATAGATAAATTTCATCAAACTATATATATATATATATATATATATATATATATATATATATATATATATATATGTATATACATATGTACATATATATATGTATATACATATGTACATATATATATGTATATACATATGTATATACATATACATATGTATATACATATGTATATACATATACATATGTATATGTATATACATATGTATATACATATACATATGTATATACATATGTATATACATATACATATGTATATACATATACATATGTATATACATATGTATATGTATATGTACATATGTACATATATATCTATATATATATATATATATATATATATATATATATATATATATACATTAAAGATAAAACTACTATTACTTGTTAATATAAATCATTCTGTAAAAGAAATCATTGTGATTACATAGTGAATATATGTTTATACACAAATATATATATATATGTGTGTGTGTGTGTGTAATATAAAAAAAAAAGCAGATCAATAAAGACTTTAGCAATGTTGGTGGTTTGTTTGGGGCCGGGTTTGGGGGAATCCTACAGCTCTACCCCACCCACCAGTCCGAAAGTCGAGGCCATGACTATGGGACGCGACCCATAGTCATGGGCGATCATGACTGTGAGCCGTGACTCACAAGCATGGGCGGCCACGATGATGAGTCTGCGGCCGCCGTCCATCCTTCGCCTCACCACTCCCTCCTCTCCACCTTCAAACACTCTATCATGGTGGGTATAGCAGTGCTACCTGTGGATTGGTGGCATCGTCTGCCATGACACATTTGCCTTGTCACCATGATTCGTCAGACCTGCAATAAAATGTATGGTATATTAAACCCTAGCTCGATAGGGATGTAAGGAAATAAAAATAAAAAGGAGTAGAGTAGAGATATGATATAAAATATAAGAAAGGGGAACCCTAAATAGGGTTCACCCACATGTGTTTCAAAAAGTAAACCCTAGTTAGGGTATAAAAGGAATACAAAAATTAAGAGGGTCTTATGTAATTTAAAATAAAGTGATTTGGGGGGGAAAGCCCCATTTTTAATAAAGTAAAATTTATGATATTATAGGGGTCATTTTGGTCTAATAGGGAATTTGTTTTTTAAAAAAAAGGGTCATATATTTTAATATCGAATATTTTAACGAAGATTATTAGATGGTTATTCTATTTTGTAAAGGAGTGTTATTTAATTGTATATGATTATTTTATATTTTTAAGGGATTGATTTAATTATAAATGCTTATCTTTAAAGATATAATTTTTAGCTAACTTATTAATGTTATGTAATGACATTTGGAACTTTTTATTTAATTTCCTATTTAATTATTATTATTAATACAATGTGTTGTATTAATGTTAATTTAGTGAATTTTGGAGCTATCTAAATATTGTAAAGGATAAAGAATAACTCATAATGTAATTAAGATTGGAGGATTTTAATTGGGTGAATTAATTAATTACAAAGGTTGTGATGAGTTTATAGGGTTAAATTATTTAGTTTAGATAATGGTACTTAATGTAATTGTTAAGTAAATTAAAATCTAATTTGTTTATAAAACCGCTTAGGAGTTTGAGATAAGACTTAAGTCTCCTAATTAAATTAAATAAATTATCGCTCACTTTAGAAACCCATTCTTAATGACACTTGAGTTATCCTTTAGTGAAAACTAATTAAGTTATCTCACCTTTTGAACTTAGAACATCAAGTATTATAGTATAGTTAAAAAAAAATTGTTCTTGCATTTTTGCCCAAAAGTTTGGGCATGACACTTATCAACCATATGTCCAACGCTCAAAATATTATGCTCCAAACCTTCAATATATAAAAGAACATCAGTATTATGATTACCATCAAGATAAATAGAACCTCTACCACGAATTACACAAGCTTTGTTGTCTCCAAATATTACTACACCACCATCATACTTCTCCATATTCACAAATTTACCGTTATCACCTATCATGTGATGTGAACAACCACTGTCAATCACCCATTCATCATTCTCTCCAATCTTAGCATCCAAGTCTTTCTCTTCAAAAATGTAGCTTGGAGACTCAAGAGGTACAAGATCATCTTCCTTCATAGAAATGAATACAAATTCATCTTCTGAGTTCCCTTTCTCAGACTTATCATCTATCACACCTTCATTAGCAGTACAATAACACCTCTTCTGATATCTATACTTGTGATTAGGCTTGGAAGGTTTATCATACTTTGACACTCTTTTATTTCTTTACAGACACCTAGAAGCAAAATGTCCTATCAAATTGCATGAATATTTTTTCAAAGGTAACTTCCCTTCATACTTACTAGCTCCCTTAGGCAATCTTCTGGAAATAAGTGCTTCAAGATATTCCAATTATCATTCATGTTCTTCCATCTCTCCCATTTCCCTTTCAGATCTAGAAACCCTACTTAAACTCTCTCCTAGATCATACTTCTTCTTCTTTGACTTAGTAGCTTTAAATGCAGTCTTAGTTTTTCCATGTGATTCTCCAAGTTCACTCAATTCAAAAGAAGCAAGCTTACCAACCAGCATGTCTCTTGTCATAGTGGCCACAGTTCAAATCTCAATAATAGTATCAAATTATGTTTGTAAGCAGGAGGCAAAGATCTCAACACTTTAGCTACAATCTCATCTTCTTTAATGATTCCACTGGCACATTTGATGTTCAAAACAAGATCATTCACTTTAGCCACAAAGGATGAAATATTCTCATCTTCTCTCATTCTCAGCATCTCATATTTTCCTTTCAAGCTCCACAATTTAGAAACTTTCACATGTTTATCTCCTTCATGCAAGGTTTCTAACTTCTCCCAAATCTCATGAGTAGTCTGCAATCCAATCACATTAGTGATTTCTAAATTAGTCAAGGCACTCAACAATGCTTCTTTGGCTCTTATGTTATGTTCAACATCCTTGATCTCATTTGTAGTAACATTAAAATGCTGAGGAACATTATTGACATTCTTTGTGATCTTGCAATAATCTTCTCCAAGATATTTCAAGTGACACTCCATCTGGTTCTTTCATATGGTGGAATTAGTTCCATCAAATCTAAGACTCTCCTTGAAAACAACAGTAACCATCCTATATCTCCTCAAGTGGTTATACTTCTTCTAGAGGATCTAGCTCTGATACCAGTTGTTGGCAACAACAATGCAAGAAAAATGAGAGTGGGGTGGGGGGGCAGTGAATAATTTTTTACCAAACTTAAACAAATTAACCTTATCCTTAGATAAAAAAGATAAAAAACCACATCAACAACACACAACACATAGATTTTTGATGTGGAAAACCCAGCCAAGGGAAAAAACACAGTTGGAACCTACCTACAATATGATGATACTCTACAAGAGTATGTGTAAATATTACAATGGGGAATGCACGTGGATTAAGGAACACTTCCTAGAGCTCACTCCTCAAAAACAATAAAGGGATACAACCTTGGGAAGGCTCACTACCTTACAAAGATCAGACACCAATCCAAATTACATGAACTGAAAGAATAGCATCTCCAAATGCCTGATCATAGTTCCGGTTAAGAACATATACTTCAACTCTACTCTTCACACTTCTACACACTTTTTTGCACTTCTTTTCTTTTCTCCTCTACTACTGAAAGATCAAAACAATATTCACAGATGCAGATGCATCTCTCAAATGAATATTACATATATTTATACAAATCATCAACCTTAATCTCAAGCTTGATTCAACTCATAAGACCTAATTACAAAATTGCATCACACGATACATAAATCCATATGCGGACCAATACAATGTTGTCAAGGAGATACAATTGAGCCAAATCAAATCCTCAAATACACAACACCACCGAATATCTCGCCAAGATCATTTGCAACACATAAGAACCATCAGGTCGACCAAAAGTCGTATAACACGAAGAATACCACCACACCAATAAAATATTCAATAAAATGCACAACATTCAATACAAACCAAAAATACACATAGCACATGATCTAGAAACACCAACAAGCAATGTGAATTCCTCTGCAACAACTCATATTACAAGAATCATCATCATCTCCCTTCCAGAGCTCAAGATCACCAACTGAAAAAGTGAAAGATATGCTTGTGAAGTTCCAAATCATGAACCACTATAACTGAGGACACACATGAATGTCTCAAACACTCTCCAAAATCTGCACAACATAATAAATTAATTTTGGAGCAATACAAACTAGAAATCACAACTCTGTAATACAAAACCAACAGAAAAACTAGTCACCACACCGGACCTCATAAATTGATCAAATCACCTTCTGGAACATTGAAACTCATTCTAAATCAACTAAAAATAAAAATCTTTGAATCATTAAATTTGCATCAGGATATCTGTAATAAACCAACAAAACCAACTCTCTGCAATAGCGAAGCACAAAAACATAGGAATATGTTGACATCAATGACAACAACACATTCCAACAACTCTAATATCCAACAATTTTTACCTTCCAATTTGGTAAAATTTGAGCTCTGTAACTAAGAAGACTATAGTAGGATGAAGAAAAATCTAGTGGTAGATCACCTTGGGGAATGTGTAAGTAGCTTTAGATAATTGGAAAATGCAAGATAATAGGTAAGTGTGCCAAAAACCCATGTTTCAATTTTACTTAATTACATACATATTGAGGATATTGCAAGGGGTTCTAAGGGGGTAAAAGATGAATTTTTCCTATGTCTACATAAATTTCACATGTGTTAAATTTCCCTACACTTGTGTCAGTGACATAGACATAACTTTGCTAAGATAGGTGTTAGGAAAAGGGGGATTGTGCTAGGGTTCGTCGATGAAGCCAAAAGAGGTCCTAGGGGGTAGAGGACCTAAATGGGATGAGATGGGATATAAATTCACTCAATTTTTCCTCAGAATGATGAAATAAAGACAATAGGAATGAACCCTAAAACTAACAATTTGATGCTCCAATGTTGATGTTGATTTTCCTTTATTTAGTTATGCCATAGACTGGATTGCTTTGAGTTATGCCATAGACCGAGGACCATAGAAAGAGACACACTTGGAGAATTAGGGTTGTAGTACATCACTTATATGCTCAAGATAATGGAAATCATGGGACTCCTCACTACATTAGAAATTGGTGGCACTTAGAGAAATCATCATTCCATCTCCCTACGGGTGAGGCTATAGTGACTCTAGAGGATGTATGACACCTCTTCTACAATCCTATTAATAGGGAGAGGGTGATATATGATCCCTCGATAGGGAGAGATGCCTTATGTTGACTGTTCAAGTGTGATGTAGATGACCTATAGATTGTGTAGTAAGAGGTCCAATGGGAGACAATGGAAGTACCATTCGAGAGATGATATGTCATGATTGCAGTTGTTATATAAGGGTTACTAGAAGATAATATATGAGGAAATGTGTTCCCAAGTGGATGGGGGAGAGAACTCAAACGCATGTGAAAAGAGGGAATTTTATACTAATGGGTACCATGCATGCTTGGGATGCTATATTTTTAGTTACATGAGATAGCATATCAGGATGTATAGACTCTCAGTTGCGGGGTGACACCACTCCAGGTATGGGATTTTGAGCAAATAGAAATGTTTAGGCCAATTGTAGACAGACAGGTGATACCAAACCAACCTTATGTATATTGCTACAAAGGTGCATTGAGTCAAGGTCTATTTGGATATACGTTATATCGACATCATGAGTTGGATAGACTTAGAGAGTTCATATGGAGACCTTATAAGGATTACCCTAGATGGCCAGAGGATGAGTAGCATTTGTCATATTATCGATAGGGGAGATACTTGATAGGTTTTCTAGTTTTACTTAATGTGGTTACTTTTTGGGATTTGGGGATTGTACCAGAGGCTTTTGTGATTTCTTGATGATTTTAGAGATTTCTTTTATTTGAAATTATTTGTTTTAGGTTTGAATTGAGCTCTATTAATATGGTTTGTACCTTACTCTTGAGGGTTGTGCATATGCATTAATTAGCTCTAGCAAGAGGAGGATTGCCTTGATGTTGAGAGATGGTTTTATGAGAGCTCTAGTGAGAGCATTGTGCCTCACTGTTGACAAATGGAATTACTTTTGGGTTGATCTCTTATCTCATGTCTATGCTTTGGATCATTGATATGTTACTTTGGTGAAGGCACGAGCTTGCATTTTGGATGTATGCGCTTCATATTATACTTCAACTTGTTCTTAGAGATGTTGTAACTATTTTTATGTCAGTTATGAACCGTCATGATGTGGATATGATGTATGTTTCACCCTAAGGTCTTGGCATATGGTTAGGGGGATTGGGCTTTCATTTGAAGACCAGGGTTAAGTGAGATAGATTGCTAAGTGGTTCATTGGTGGATGCTTAGAGTCTAGACCACTAGGGCACATTGACATTTTTATTGATATAAACAAGTGATAACATTAATAATAGATTATTGGGTTGGGATTCACTTAATAAGATAATAATTGATTTGAGGTCATTGATATGGAAAGATAATATTTCTTGTTCTCACATAGGTTGAGATGCCTCCACATGTCTATCAGGGGATTTGTTTTACACTTCTATGTGAGGGTAGCATGTATGCATATCAGGAGTATAGATCTACTCTTCTTTGTGAGGATAAAATGCATGACTCATTTTTATGGTAGTTGTCTTAGTGAATGTCATGATTCCCCTAGTTTTTAGGTATCAACCTAGGTCTTGAGTGTGAGTTGTATCCGCATGTCATATCCTAGCATGGGGGGTGGTTCCTATTTGGTTTCACATGGTCAGGTAGTTTGATGCCTTCTTCCACTGGGATGTTCTTCATTGGATGCTTGCATGTGTGGATATGGATTTATATTATCTCATCTCGTTGATGGACCCTTTTCAAGTGTAATCTATGTAATTTTAATTGATATCATGTGTTTTGTGTTTCGAGAGAGATGTAATAGTAAATAAAACTATGTAATTAATATCCAGTGAATATATGTTTTAGGACTTGTAGTGAGCTGATTTCAGAATGAGATGTATTGGATAAGATTGTGGTAATGGTTATTCAATGTCCATGTAATTCCATACTAAAAAATAATTAAATGATTGAGTGATATGATTGGATTATCTTATGTATATCTTTTGAATGGTAATAGATAAGACAATGCTCATGTATGCTTTGGTTGAAAGTTATTATACCTTAAATGCTAGTTATCCTTTGAATATGGAAAAGAATGAGGAGTTGTCAATTTCTATGGACTTTATGATTCTTCTTTATGTGAAGTTGATTTCTATGTATTGAGATAGTATAATGAATCATGATGACATTGAAAATATAAAAGATAATATGTACTTGTACCATGTATTCATATGTAATAGAGCAAGATGATGAGGTACTTGAGGTTATTGTATTATAATGCAATAGGATGTTGTATTCATTATATGATATATGTTGTAAGAATGTTTATTAGGTAGAAAGAGATAGAGATTTATATGGAATAAGATTTGAAATGGATAGCTATGTGTGTGTCCTTAATATAGAAATGGTGCTATTAGATAATCTTGTTATAAGTAATCTCATTGGAAAGTAACTAGCATTTGTTGTATAGACTTGTTTATGGTCGTATATATGTTATATTGATGGGATATATGATAAAATTAAGAAAGAAAAAGAATTGGAATTTCTTATATGATGATAGTTCTATTTGGATTCATACTTAGTTAGATAGATAGTAAATAAATGGGGAATTAGGAACACTTGGAATTGATGTTTTAAAAGGAACTTAGCGAGTTAATTGGAATGTTGTGATAGAATAATTGTTTGGAAACTCATAGTTCTCATGATATGAGAGATATTAATGTAATTTTTATAGTAAATGTTAACGGTTTTATGATATTGTCATGTTATATGTTATTGCTAGTAAGTAATGGTGTTAAACTACCCTAGGGAAAGAATGAATAGATGAGCGAATGAATAATTATAGGTACACATTTAGATGATAACTGTTATAATGCTATTTTTGCTTATGTTGTATGAGGTTATAGTTTGCTTCATGATGTTGTATGCATTCATGTTACGTTAATATATGATTTGGAGTAATGATAGTTTACTATGTTGCATTAAGAAGATGTTTTTTAAAAAAAATCTCTATTTGTTAAGTTAGTTTAGTTATTTTCTCTAGGGTATTTCAGCGGGCATTATACATCATAACCACCATAGAGTATGAACAATGGAGGGAAACTACATTAAAATTGTAAATGTAAATTTGAATTTGAAAATGCATAAATAATCAGATCTAAGAAAATAAATTATAAATTAAGGTGCAAGATGTTAGTTTCACCAAAATGTAATGAGGTGAAAAATTAGGGATTTGCCATTAAATATAGTATGACAACTAATTTTACTTGATTACCATTTCATTAGGGAAAGATAAGAACTTGATAGATCTAGATTAGAAGAAATTCAAATAATTTCCTTGTAATTAAATTTTATTTTGAATTAATTTAATATTAGGCTACAATGGTGGATTATTGAAGCAAGTATGCATAAATAGTGAGTTGCAGTCATTAGATGGTGCCACAAACCTAGATATGTGTAGTGGATGAAGGTTTGCATATGCTCACAAAAGTTTGGCCTTAATTATTGGGACCATGGTGGTGTTCACGTTGGTCCTCACAACTTCTTTCCATCCAAAGAGGAACCTATTTGTCTCTATGAATCCTTTTGTTCCTCTGAAATTCAGCTCTATACTTGATCTTGGAAAAAGTGAAAAGGAGAAAATTATTGGGAATAGGAGTTTTCCTTAAGCCAAACCCTGGTTTTGGAATTAACCATGAAATAAAATTAAAATGTAAATGAATTACTAGAACGAAATGCTTTCCTTTTGAGTGAAAGACTAAAAATATCGAAAATACTAATGATATACCTTTAATAAAAATTTTTTTTACTAAGGAACAAATAGGTTTTGAAGGGACTAGAAACCCTTTAACAAAGATCTACTACAAAATTTTGCTTAAAAATATAACCATTATGTAAAATATTGAATGAAGTTTTGTTTGTCTTTACAAGGAATCGAAGTTTCATGTAGACGGTCTCCATAAAATATAGAACATGGATGCCATCTCTAATGCTTGAATATTGACTTTAATTTTTCTCCAATGCTTGATAGAAGACTAATTGCTTTCACTTGAATGTAGGGTCTCAATTTTTTTGTCCTGAGTGGATTATGAAATTGAATTATGAGAGTTGGGTTTGAAATGAAAAGGGTAGACTTTCTTTTATACCCACTAGTTGAAAGGCAAATTGTATTTTCGACACAATCCGACACAAGATCCAAGTTCTCTATCAAAATGAGTGATCATTTTGTGGCCCCAAAATGGGCCCATTTTGAGAGGACTATGATTCCCAACATCATGGTCCCAAAATTAAGGGGAGGAAACTGCAAATAGTGAAATTTTAAGTATGATGACTAGTGTGAGCAAAATTAGAGCTTCAATTATACCTTAGAGGGTGAATGCCAAAGTGAGGTCTAAGTGAGGGGAAAATTATAGGTGAGTATATTTTAGGATGCTACAATAATTAATGAAAAGTTTGTGAGAAATATATTTTTTTATATATAACATTTTGACTCACTTTTATATGTCTTGTCTAGAATTTGGATACAAAGTATGTTGAGATTATTCATAGTAATTTTTATAGTCTTATGAAAACATTTAATAAAATAAATCCAACTAATTTATTACTACTATTGATTAATTTTATCATAAAATATGGATTTATTATTTGGTTGATGAATAAGAAGTCATGGACATTTTATTTGAGATTAGATACTTAGTCAAAAAATAAAATGGTCAACACATTAAGGTTACTAGACCAAATAGTGCAATTATATATGAAAAATGTATAGCTAGATTTCAATAAATTAAATGGGATTCAAAGACAGCCTACCACATTCAACACTCCATAGAAACTTTGAATGAAGATAGTGAAAAGAATGATTTATTACACATTGATCAACAATATATAGTGTATAATGGATATAACATTTATAGTAACTATTAATTACACTAGGAAAAAATGAAATAATGCTAATATTTCCCTCTTTTTAATTGTTCCTAAAAATGTACACCTAAAATCTCAAATTCTACTTAATGCCAAGGGAATTCTCCCTTATGGTTTACATCATAAAAATTGTTGATTACATATAATAAACACATATTTTTCAAAACATCTTTAAAAAAAAAAAAACTTGAATCAAGGAAAGAACGAACAACCTGTCTTGTGACCTTTGGAAGGGCACATCTTCAAGTTGAATTCTCAATTTCCTAATCTCAAACTCTCTAATGATCAAGACTCTTGAGTGATTTGACAAAAATCAATATTGAGCTGCAATATAGCTCCATGAAGTTATTTGATGATTATTTTCTCTAATATTATAAATCATTGGATAATAATCTATATTAAAATCAAGACAATACCCGTTACCCATGTCAAAAAATTAGAATTCACAATACATCTATTTTTTAAATTTCTCATTATCAAGTAAAGATATGAAACAAACCAAAACTACTTCTCATGCAAAGCACCATCTCAAAGCAAGAAGCTAGCTTGAGATAATGGAAGCTACTCCATTATTTAATAACACCAACCTCAAAATGGGAAGGCTTAAAGTATATATCTATTCTCAACAAAACCATTATTATTCGATGGAAAATCATTTTCAATACAAGCTAAGCTACCTTCATTTGATTGATTTGTAAGTTTTTCTTAGAGAACATCATTAGCTCAAGTTCTACAAGCATAATCTATGTGACCCTTTTTCTTATAATAAAATATAATAATTTCCCCTAACCTTTTATTATTGATTTCAGAATATAATGTACTCTCCTATGGAAAATCACCTTTTACATATTTTGTATTTGTCCTCTTTCTTCTACTAAGATGGCTTAACTAAAATTTTCTACTGTTTATGATGTTGGTTGACTAATTGTAAAAATAACATTATATTTTTAAGTCAAATTTTTTAACAAGATAGCTTTAGCATCATCTTCATCAAGTAAAGCGTTGAATTTTGCTAGTTGCCTAATGAGAGACCTTAGATTACTTATGTGATTTGACATAATGATTTTTTCTTCCGTTTTGGACTTTAATGATGTAAGTTATACAAAAAAAATTGCATTAAGTTATTTTTCTCCAAAATAATTTATTCAAATTATCCCAATTGTTTTGCTAATGATTTATTTTAAATCTATATGATGTAATTCAGAGACATAAAAAGAAAGAACAATAATACACTTGGCTTTATCATCTCTAATGTTCTAATCTAACAACTTATTTATATTTTTACGAGCTTTTTCTTTTCCACTTACTATTCCCAACACATTTTTATTCATTAGTTGTATCTAAATTTTTGTTCTCCAAGTATGTAAATTGAATCTAGAGAACTTGTCTAATGGAATCCCCATTTAGAAAAAAAATAAAAAACTAAGAGAAACTTTTATACTCTAAACAAAAACATTAAAACACATTCATCTTATAAGAAAATCATAAAAATATCTAATGCTACCAACTAAAATCATATTCTCTTACGTTCATGAAATATGGCCATATTCTCTTTAAAACCTCCTCTGACTTGATACACTTTATCATCACTATGTAGGATTCGTCTCAATAATACATCACCAACCTATTAAATCTTCAACATTCATAAACTACAGAGCACTAAGGATCACTTTAGTAGAACTTAACATCCTACTTTCATATCCTTTCCAACACAAACATCAAAGAGTGTAATTTCCTAATACCTCCATTCTAATTCATGTATGAAGGGGTAAATGTTAATAGAATATTTAATCTATCTTCATTCCAGATATTATGCTTGATCTACAAATTGCCTTCTAATCTTGCCCTTCAATTTGTTGCCAGTGTTGTCTTCTTACATCTCCTAATTATTTATTAAAACTAGATATCAAGATACCATACAAGAACAACCATGATTTAACATTTTTACATTATGAAATTATTTGAAAGAAAAAAAAAAGCCAAAGCTTCTATTACATTTTTTCACAATTGTTCACATGATGTTACAAATCTAGGGTTGTCACCTCATATGTATGCAAGTTAAACCTTTTTGATAGGAGGCCTCAATATAGTACTCTTCCTCAACTTGTGACTAGCATTGATCTCTTTAAATATATGCTTCAATCTTGATACATTTAAATTATGAGAAAAGATTATGTTCCCCTTATACCATTAATTAGTAATGTAATAAATATATCAACCTTGACTAAAATATCCATTCCTTTAGTTATACAACGTCTCCTATTAGAAACATGAAATAACATGGTCACCATAAAATGTCATTGTTTATAATCTAAAGTATCTTCCATTCTTCCTCATTCCATTTCTAACCTTGTTTTCATACCATATGAACACCTAGTTAAATTTTTTTTTGACATAGGAATTCCCTACTATAGTCAATTTGATGAATACGAGTCCTCGAAGATGTTCATGAGATGAATAATTATTACCTTGGTTTGGCTATCACGATATATTATTCACTTAATCTTGTTTGGCTATCTTTCTTCTCAACTCGTACCAAGAGAAAAATGAATAAAGTTGGATGAAAAAAACCTTAATTACATTTTTGTTAGTTAGTCCTCTAAAAAAAATTAAATATTGTATGATCCTATAAGATATTTTAGAATTTAATATCCACTACAAATATCTTTTTCATATGGCCATGAACATTAGAGCAATACAAGTTTATATGAGAAAATACTATAGAAATCAACTCTTGAAGGCCAAGAATCACTACTTAGAAATCCACATTTTATTTAGAAATCATATCCCATAGAAGACTAGGACAAACAACTTAGAATTTCACTTTACATGTCCCTATGAGGAATTGAACTTTGGCCTCCACAATGAGAACCCAATGTCTAACTAATTAAACACAAATCCTTGTATGATAAATAAGAAATTAGTTATAATTAGAGATATTATATTTTGATGAAATATAACAATAAACTCCTAATAAAAATGACAATAAAACTAGCATCCATAAAAAATGATTTCATTAAAGAAGACTCTTGTCTAGGTAGTACTGATGAATCAAAAGCCATAACTAATGTAGATCTTATGAGATATTAGAAATTTCATAACTAAAATGAATAATCCTAATTAGTCATATTATATAGAAATTTTAATGAAATGACTACAAGGCACGATAAAAAAATTAACAATTCCCCTATAAATCAAGTTCCTTAGATTAATGAACAAGTAGAGTTTTTCAAAGCTAGGGGAATGGAAAAGTATGTTGTGACTATGAAGAGTGAAATGACATCAATTCAATGGAATGACACTTCGGAGTTGGCCAAATTACCCCCTTTAAAGAAATTATAGGTACAAAATAGATCTAAAAAACTAAGTATAAATCTAATGAAAGTATTGGTATATATTAGGCTAGATTTGCTTCAAAAAGGTACATGTAACCAGAAGATATTTACTATACAGAAATGTTTATCCCTGTAACAAAAATGGATACTACTAAATTAGTCTTGAATCTGGTTTATCAAAATAGAGGGATTTTTTATCAAATTATTCTTTAGAATAAATTTTTAAATATTTATATTAATGAATTTTGTATTTGTCAACCTTCAGGTTTAGAAGTGGCTTTCAAATAAAATTTCCTTTAATGGTTAGAGAAACCTTGTATTTTCTAAAAAAAGAATCCATAGAATGATGTTCTATAATTTACTCATACTCTTAGAACAAAGGTTATGTAATGAGTCCATCTAGTAAAAATATTTGCATTAGACATTCTAGTGTAGATATTCTCATTTTTGTTGTCTATATCAGTGATGTAATATGCAATAATGATTCATTTTTGTTTATAAAATTATAGAGAAACCATGGTTTTGGATTTTGATATGCTTTATTTACGACATACATATTATTTTATTAATATTGAACTTTTCTAACATTAAGATAATATAAGGGAAAGAAGATTGTTTCTTCATCACCTTGAGAGAAAACTTTGGATCTAATGTTGGAAGAATCAAACTATATCTCTTAGAGTCCCCATGTTTTTCATGTTACTCTATTTTTGGAATTTTGTTATTCTTATTATACTGTCTAGAGATATTATGTTAAGTGTTTATTGTATGTTTTAGTTATAAAGTCTAATCATTCTATGGTTGTTTGCAAAATTGATCTCCAACCCTATTTTTGGATAGGTTTTTATTTTGATATATAAAGGTTGGGGCCCTTCTCTAGTTACTTTAATTAAAAATATTTAGATGATATGTTTGTGTGACAAAAAAATTATTTATTGGATATTACTCAAATGTTTTTATAATTAATTATATGGACACAACTATGCAAGGTGGACTTAAGAACATTTTTTAAAACTATACTTCCATGAGACCCACACTATATGGATTGTTGGTTGGTTATTTTCTATATTTTACCATTACTACATAAATATAAGATATGTCATAAGCATTTTATCTAGGTTTATGTTATAACTTAAGGAGACACATTCAAGTTATACTAAGGGGATTCAAAAGTATCCTTTAAAAACACTACATTATGATGTTCATCATAAGTATTCGAAAGAAGCTAAATTGGCTGGACATATTACTTTAGATAAAAAAATATCTATTGATGATTGATATTATATGTTTTATACTACTTTAAATGAAGGTTATATAATCATCTATAGGAAATCAAATAAATAACCCACTATACCTCTAACTAATGTAGTGGATGAATATAGAATTTATATTTTATCATGTATTTGGTTGAGGATCATGCTATAAGATGTACAATAATTTTAAGATCATCCAATAATACTTTATTTTGTAAGTAAACATACAATTTACTTGAGTAGGAATCTAGTGTTTCATAGCAAGACTAAGCACTTCGAAATATTACACCAATACATCCACAAGTTGGTTTAGGAAGGATCGATTGAACTTGTATATTGTGTTATTATAACATCTTGTTAAAATATTCACAAGTTCACATATTGATTTTTTTGTAAAGTCCATAAATTCTAGTGTTCTTTTGAATGTTCATTATGTGGAATAAATGGGATGATCTAATGAATGTTTTTATTTTCTATTTTTTTTTGCAATACTCATTATGGGTGAGAATGGAAGAAATTAATTTTAGTTAACATTTTTAGTTTGTTAGTCATTTTATAAGGTAGTAATATTTTTCTAATTAGTTGGATTAATTTGAGAATTTCATTATGTAACTATTTTAATTTTTTAATGAATATAAACAAGTATAATCTAGTACTTGCAAAATTACCTTTACACTTTTATGTCGATGAATTGCAAATCATAATTTAAATTTTATTTTGAATTGTTTTAGACCTTTATAACTATCTTACATATATCTATATAAAAGCCATAAAGATTTATCCTTCTAAGGTAACTATTTTTTGAATCAATTCTCCATATTTACAAGACATTGTTGGCATATAGTTTTCGTCGATGTCAACATGATCAAATGCAAGTTGTTTTGGTTGAGTATGCAAGCAGAGATGGAGTGCAGATATGTTGGCTTCATGCTAAGGTTGCAATAACGGATGAGTTGTAGATGTATAAATGGGTTGAATTCATGTGTTTCAGAGTTGGCGTCATGTTCTACATCGGTCTCATAATGTGTTTGATCCATCGGGTTTAATCCATGTTTGTTGCAGATCGAAAATGTTGAAAATCTCTATTATGGTAGGTTTTCGGTGAGACGTCTTTTTGTCTCATCGACATGGCTTATCGTCATGACCTATTTTGCCTCTCGTCATCTACTTGGTGTTATACTGATATGCTTATGTTTTCACGTGACATGCAATTCCTCTCAGCAACATCCTTCTTTTCGGTGCGTAGATCCTTACATTATTGGCGACAATACCTTTTTTGGTGTGACAAGTGCGACGTATTGTAGACACCAGTTTGCATTTTGGTGTAACATATCATTTCGCCATGACACCAAATCAGATTTTGCATACCCTTAATGCGACAGTGATGGGGTTTTTTTGTTCCCTGTGACCATAAAAACTCATGCGGATAAAACCCGATAACTACATATTTTGTCCATATGGAAAGATTTTATGGACTCCAATGAATGTCGACTATTAAATAGTGCACGTGGACGGTTGAAAAAGGTTGACCAGAAGACGGAGATGAAGACTTTGACGATGTGAAGGATTGAAGAAGTTATATCTTGCGGGATAACATTGGCATGAAGGAAGAGGTGGATCCCGCTATCCAGCGCACTGGTAAACTTAAGGAAGATAGGCATTATAAGTTATAAGGATAAGAGATGGGTGAGGGTCCCCGCCATCCCATAAGTGCATTTCATGAATGCAAAGAGACAAATGGATATCGATAGATGTATTACCACGTGGATGGGTTGACCAATCAAGACCAGATGTCATGGATGATGATTTTGAAGACAAGGAGCATGTTGAACAAATGAAAGCTAATTAGATTGAAATGATATATTACTTCCAAAGAAGGTGTACATTAATGAGGTAGATTTCTATCAAATTAGAGTAGGTCAAGAGGAGATGAAGCAACATTTAATGGAGGTCTTGTTGTTGTTTGTTGAGAGGCTCGAGAATATCTATGACAAAGATATCAAACCAAAGATTACTAAATATAGTAATCTATGTTCAGAGATGCAATCTATATACAAAACAACACTAAGAGAATGCATTTATTAATGGAGGCTATTTGTTTGAATGGAATGCACAGTGGATCAAATCTTCTTGTAGACATGATCTCTCAAAAGCTCGAGAAGATTAATTTTGATGGACTTAAAAAGCACTGAGACGGGGGGGTGGGGCGTGAATCAGTGACACCAAAACTAAAACTACTTCAAACACTAACTGATACATGAACTTAACAAAGCTTTTAAATACAATGCATGCAATCCAAAATGATATGACAACATCAACAAAAAGTAAAGCATCCACCATAACACAAGTATTTCTATGTGGAAAACCCAAATAGGTAAAAATCACGATGAGATGGAACTCACAAGTTAACTATCTACAGTAATAGATAGTTGACTAATTAGAAGCTTATACCCTGTTAAGAGTAGTACCCTATTAGGAGTAACCTCGGTGGAGGATTTCAGAATTCAAACTAATGGATCACCCTGTTAGAGGATTTATACATTGAAGCTTGTTAAAGATTACTCGGTTAAGGGATTTGATTCTGTTGTAATTGTTAGAGAACAATAGCATTGGTTTGATCTATTCTGGGTAGCACAATACTTGCTTGATCAGATCCTTCTAAGCATATTCAACACTGCTATTCAACACACTCTTCATCTTAACACTTATCACTCTTCAACAAAAACTTTTTCTCTTCATGCATACCATCATCATTAAAAGATTTACTGAGATGTCGATATATAGACATTCAGATTTCATGTCGGCCTAAGGAAATCATAACACAATTTCCTATTTGTAGTGTATCTGGACAAGTGACCATAACTCATCACAAAAATTACTGCCAAGTAGTCGGTGCTAGTACCTCATCACAAAAATTACCACCAAGCAGTCAGTGTTGGTACCTCATCAAAAAAATCAACAAATATCGGTTGGAACAACTAATACCGGTTTGAGGAAAACATATGAACCATTGTCCTTGAGTCTCCGCTTGATCTCCATCTTGATCTTCATCTTGATGCCGACTTAGTATAACCACAATAGTCTCTTATGCACACACCGGTTAACACAAAGTACTACTTAGAGATTAACCACTAAGTATATAGGTTGACAGTGTAAACAATTGAAGTTATACCGATAGTCAATATAATCATATGTGTGTGTGAGTGTTTCATCAATGACAATATATGATGAATACATTACAATCATCATAAAGCCAACAAAGTCCCCCTTTGGCATTGATGGTAACACTTAGAAAATTTTATAGTAATACCGCTAAGTGTGCATACACAACAAATTTACACATATACTCATGCTCCCCCTTAATGCATACTTCATACAAAATTTTCAAAAACATACATACATATTTTTTATCCCCCTTTGACAACAATTCCAAATTGAAAAAGAAAAATATATATATATAGAAAATTTGTATCAAAGTTTTTAGGATATATAAGAGTAACAAATAAAACTGTATCAAAATTCAGGCATAAGCAAGTCTCATGAAAATAACATTGTAGCTTGTCTTCAGTTGTGACAAAGTATTTGTCCATGACTCCAACACGTTCTCAGTATACCAGAATATAGACAATAGTTGTGAATGGAATTCTTCCATGGAGTCCAATGAGCAGGTTCTAGGAGCTACTAAGATAGCTTCTGCATTAGAGTAGGCTCTTTGTAATATGTCTACTTGTGATGTGAGTAGACTCTTGAGTTCTCTTAGAGATCGGAGTCTCTTTGCCTTCTCATTGTCATAGATATCCAACCTATTTTGTAAATCATCTACAGATTTGTTAAAGGCAAATATAGAGTCCTAAAGTGGGACATATGCCTTGCATATCCTTTCTAGCTCTTTCTTTGTAATGTCAGAATAAAAGAAAGAAACATTAGAGGTTGAAGCAAGATAATTTCCTCCCATTTCAATAGCATTTCTCAACAAATTTTTATTGTGCAACAGAGACATTTTCCCACTATCAATATCCTTTGCTAGTTTTTCTCCATACTTCTTCTTGTGACTCTTTTCAGCATACATTTGAGCAACATCTTCCAGTGCCTTGATTTGATCAGATGCATTTTCAACTAACTCACCAAGTTTGCTAATAGGTGTAGATAGATGTGTTGTAGATGTTTCTAGTAGCAGACTAGATAAAATATCTACTGCATTTTGAATTGTCTCTGCTTCAACCCTTTTCTCTTTTAGTCTCTTCTTATGTTCCCTAGATTGCATGACACTTGCAATCTTCATTATTTATAATGCGCTCATTTTGTTCATATCAATAGGTCCCGAAATACTTAAAGGATCATCATCATCCTTATCAAGTTGCTTTTCCTTTGCTGGTTTAGAGGATACAACCTTAATGATTGTTTTCTTTGTATTCTTCTCTATTTCCTTTTTAGAGGCCTGAGTGACAACTTTTTCAATAGACTCCTTCTGAGTATTTTCAATGATCAGTGCAGATTGGGGTTTCTCCAGTTGTTCTGTTGTCGGTGGATTGTCCACTTTTAGTTGAGTTGTCGGTTTCTCAACTAAGGTAGCCTGTGTTAGGTCCTGGAGACAACTGAGAGGGGGGGGGGTGAATCAGTTGTCCAATAAATTTAATCTAAAATTAACTTATCCAAAACTTAATGATCAATGTCGGTAGATAGTTTAGCAGTTAATTATAGTACCGATAAATTTTAATGCATGAAATAGAAAGACAAGAACAATCACAACACATAACACAAATATTTGTACATGGAAACCCTACAAGGGGAAAAACCATGGTGGGAAACCTTACCCACAATCAGATGATACTACTGCAAATAGTATGCCTGTACAATATGGAGTCTGCACATGCAGAAAGACCAACTGCCTAGAGCTCACTACTCAATTACAAAATGGGAGTCACACTAACTACAATTGGATGGTTAAATCCAATGATAATGTATTGCTCAAAATATCATCTTCATATGTTGGATTCACAACCGGTTAAGCTTTGATTATGTTCTCAAAACCTTCCTTCAATCTTCAAATGATGTCTGTGTGTATAGCTCTACTTATTTTCACATATACCTTATTACAATCCTTTTTCCAATCCCATATCAATCTCACAAATGAGATCTTACATATATATCGAAAGCCTAAGACAAAATGTGTAGGTTGGTTTACAAAGAATATTACAATAAAATCAATTACAAATAAATCAATATGTGATGCATCATGTCGGCTCAATGAATTTACAATAATCACAAATTATCTCCATAACGTGTCATGCTGATCTGGAATAGATATTCTTGTCGGTGCATAACTTGGACCTATTTGCCGGTAACAACAAATATGCAAACCCGAATAGACCAATAAATAAATCATCATAACAAAGTGTCCAAACAATGTCTTCGACATAACCAAGTAGTCTCCAATTCATTCCAAGTGTTGGTGAACCAAATACCGGTGACTGTGCATAAGTTACTGACTTGCCGGTGAATAAAACCAAAGATCTTCAAGTGCTGATAAGTGTTAACAAGTGTTGGCATTGATGGCAACACAAGATGGAAAAACCATCAAAGTGCCAAAACAGAAACGCCAAAAACTAGAAACCAACAATCTCCCAAAGAGATCATTAACCAGAAATCAAAATTCATAATATCTCTCCCCTAGGAATAATCTCTCCCAAAAGATAATGTATTTTTCCATAATATCTCTCCCCCTTTGGCATCAAATGCCAAAGTAATACAAAAAACCAGATTCAAATACAAAATACCAACTTATAACAAAATACCAACTACTCCCCCTGAGAAGTAGCTCTCCTCATCAAAGTCGAAATAAAAGATTTCTCTGTTAATTCTGCCAGTTGATGACAAACATCAACTATCTAAGTATCTACCGGTGGGGGTATAACCCCAAGCTGCTCTCTGAGATATGTTGGCATATTGTATATTGTCATTGACGTCAATATGCTAAAGTGTGAACCAATATGAACTGGTATATGTGAAAAAGTGAAGCGGTATGTTTGTTCAAAGTGAACTAGTATGTTGGAATAAGAACCGATATATGGGAAGTTTTATATCGGGGTTTCATTTGGCATGACTACAGGTTGGTAGTCTTAGCTTCAGGGTTTCCAGTTGATGCATTCCAAGCCTGCGTGATTCAATCGATGACATCTTGTGATGAGTTAGCATTGTAATGAAGATCAGATCATGTTGCCACATCAGCCTTGTGGGCGTGAAGGATTTCCTTGAGGATCTTGCATGAAGAAGACTGATCCTATCTACCTTAGAAATGTGTGAAGTCTCTGT
The DNA here is from genome assembly GCF_030272615.1 of Cryptomeria japonica. Lineage (NCBI taxonomy): Eukaryota > Viridiplantae > Streptophyta > Pinopsida > Cupressales > Cupressaceae > Cryptomeria > Cryptomeria japonica. Next base: position 345,767,720 of record NC_081411.1, on the reverse strand, counting down.
AAACGGTGGACAACATGTGATGGGTTATCAGCATCCTGAAGCGGTAAAGAATAAATGTTGGAGACTGTCTTGAGATCTATTCAAGACTATTGTATTCAATGCAGCGTGATTAATGGTCAAGATTGAACTGACTGAAATATTAAACCTAAATGTTTAGGGTTTAGGGTTTATGCTACCAACCTATCTATTTCCTATAAGATCGATGATGATTTTCATTTTGAAGTTGTTGGCAAATATTATGTGCGTATCCAAGTGAAGAGATACTTGATTCTTGCTAGACCAAAGAAGTGTGTTGATACCTGCAGAGTGTGATTGCAAAAGCAAAGGATCTAAAGAGGATTTGCCTTGGTATTGTGTGTTGTTATCAGATCAAGTGTATTACCTGTTGACTTCTAACCATTTCAGCAGTTTGAAAATCTCTTAACCGGGTAGCTTTAATAGGGTTTTGTGTAAATCTTTTAACAGGGTGACTCAATTCAATGAGTTCTTCAAATCCTCTTGCAAGGTAACCTTTAACAGATTTCTAACCTTTAACTAGATATTTAGCCATCCCTTAACCGGGTGATCCCTAGCAAGATCAGTTCCTAGCATAACCTATTGTAAAAGTCTTTAACTAGACTAGGCTCCTAACAGAGCAGACTTTAGAAGAGTTCAAAGAATAGCTTGTGGGTATTCATCCCCACCGTGCTTTTTCCTAGTTGGGTTTCCACATGAAAAATCAGTGTGTCATGTGTGATGCTTTTCATGTGATGGTTTAGTGTTTTATGTTAAGTGGTAATGCAAGTTGATTCAATTATCTTAAGTATTTATGATGTATTACTTTCTTAAGCTGATGGGTGCAGTGGAAATGAGATATTATATTGTGTGGAGAGCTAAGAGTTACCGGTTTATGTCTTTCACATTCTCACTGTGTTTTACCGGTAGTGATTTGATTTAGACCGGTGTTACTGTTTGCTAGTTAAGTGTAGTGTTTGCAATCAAATCGGTTCAGGGAAAGTTTTGTGTCTATACTGATTCATCCCCCCCTCTCAGTACCAGTTTGCTACTAATTGTTCATCATTAATTCATCAATTCGTATCAAAGCATCCTCCAGGTCCTCTGTGTTATAAGCTTAACTGCTTGAGGAAAAGATCCTATTCTAATGATGAAGAGGGAAGGTCCAAAGTTCAACAGAGATAAATTCAAGATATGGAAGGACATAATGGAGATCTACATTAAAAGAATGGGTGCTCAATATTGTAACTATGTTGAGAATGCTTATTTTATTCCTACCGGTACTCTCACCGATGATGAAAGAAGAGAGATTCAGGAGAATGGGCAAGTCATGGAAGCACTAATCAGCAGTTTATCTGACATTGAGTTTATTGATGTTCAGGATAAAGATAATCCCAGTTGAATGGCCTAGCAGAGAGAAACAACCGGATTGTAGTTGAAGCAGCCAAAACAATGTTGATCTAAGGAAAAGTTTCTCACACTTTTTGGAGAGAAGCGATGAGCACTACAGTCTACACAATGAACCGAGTACTCATCAAGAAAGGTAAGGACAACAATGGTAAGCTACTTTAGAGTGTTTGGTAGCAAGTGTTATATCAAGAGGAGTGAACACCAAAGCATGTTTGATGCAAAATGTGATGAGGGAATATTCCTAGGGTATTCTATAAAGAGAAAATATCTCAAATGTTTCAACAATAGGACTCAGAGAATTGTTGAAAGTATTAATGTTAGAGTTGATGAAACCTCTTAGAAACCTAAGGTAAGCGATAGTGAGCAAGAGGGAGATGATCCAATTTTAACCTTCTGGGAACCGGCTGCAAAACAACCTAGTACCAGCAACAGTGCTCCTACACCTGTAGATGCTGATGTTGATGTTGATGAAGATGAGGATAAAGAAGAAAAGAAAGAGGAAACAACTAAGATCATTCCTAGGTATGTATAGCTAAATCATGATCCAAAGCAGATCATAGGAGATAAGGATGCAGGAATTATTGCAAGAAGAAAGGTTAGAGAAACCTCTTGCATGATCTCTGAATTTGAGCTTAAAACATTTAAAGAGGCACATAAAGATGAAGACTGGATCAAGGCAATGGAAGAGGAACTTGTCTAGATAGAAAAGAATGGTACATGGTCTTTGGTACCCAAACCTGAACATAAAAATGTCATTGACACCAAATGCGTTTTCAGAAATAAGCTGAATGAAGATGGCACAGTGGTAAGAAACAAAGCCAAACTGGTGTGTAAAGGATATTCTCAAGAAGAAGGAGAAGACTATGTTGAAACCTTTTCTCTAGTAGATAGATTGGAAGGAGTTCGAATGCCTCTTGCATATGCAGCCTTCAAGGGATTCAAAGTATATCAAATGGATGTAAAATATGAATTCCTAAATGGAATACTTGAAGATGAGGTGTATATAGAGAAACCAGATGGGTTTTCCCTATCAAAAGACAATGACATGGTGTGTAGGCTACATAAAGCCTTGTATGGATTGAAGCAGGCACCTAGAGCATGGTATGAACGCTTACACTCCCATCTTGTGAAGATTGGATTTGAAAGAACAAGTGAAGATAGCAATATCTATTTGAAGTCAGAAGGAGATCAAATTCTGATCTGTGAAGTATTTGTTGATGACATAATTTTTGGTGGAGATGACAAGATGAGACATGATTTTGCATATGAGATGAAGAAGGAATTTGAGATGTCACTTATAGGGGATATTAAGTTCTTCATTGGACTACAGATTCAACAAATGAAAGATGGTATCTTTATCACTCAATCCAAGTATGTCAAAGAGGTGTTGAAGACCTTTGGCATTGAAGAAAGCAAACCGGTTGGTACACCGATGGTGACCGGTTGTAAATTGTCAAAAGAGGATGACTTAGCATTGGTGAATGAGAAGGAATACTGATCAATGATTGGTAAGTTGCACTATGTAGTACATAGCAGACTAGACATTGCACATGCAGTAGGCATTACTACACAATTCCAGAAAAGTCCAAGAGAATCCCACTTGGTAGCAGTCAAGCGAATTCTTAGATATCTGAAGGGAACTATTGACTATGGATTGTGGTATCGATATAGTAATGATTTCAACCTTAGAGTGTTTACAGATGTTGATTGGGTTGGTAATGTGGACGACCAGAAAAGCACAACCAGTGGTGCATTCCTTCTTGGTGGTAGACTAGTCTCATGGATGAGTAAGAAGCAAAGTTGCATCTCTCAGTCTATAGGAGAAGAAGAATATGTTGCACCATTTATGAAGTGCACCCAGACAATTTGGATGAAGCATGTATTAAGTGGTTTCAAAGTTCCTATATCTGAACCGGTGAGTATATTTTGTGACAACACAAGTGCAATTAATATTTCTAAGAATCTAGTTTTGCATGCTAGAACCAAGCACTTCGAGCTCAAGTATCATTTCTTGAGGGAGAAGGTTCAAAACAAAGAGGTTGTATTGGAACATGTTTCCAGAAAGGAGCAGTTAGCAGATATATTCACGAAGCCTCTACCAAAGGCTACATTTACCTATTTAAGAGGTAAATTAGGGGTGCTGCCCCCTTAAGAGGTGAACTAAAGGTGTGTGATCCACATTAGTCAGGTATTGCATTGATAAATCTTTTTCAGGATTGCTGTGTTGAAGAATGCTACTCCTTAGGGGGAGTAGCATAGTGGAGCATAGAAGTGTGTGCCCCCACTTTGGCATTTTTGTCAAAGGGGGAGAAGATGCGAAGTGGAGAAGATATCTGCAGTATTGGGAAGAAGAAGATGTGAAGCATAGAGATATATTTGTATATTGCCATCAATGCCAAATGGGGAGATTGTTGGCATATGTACAGAGTTTGATGATATGATGATATTGTATGTTGTCATTGATGTCAATATGCTAAAGTGTGAACTGGTATATGTGAAAAAGTGAAGCGGTATGTTTGTTCAAAGTGAACTGGTATGTTGGAATGAGAACCAGTAAATGGGAAGTTTTGTATCGAGGTTTCATTTGGCATGACTACCAATTGGTAGTCTCAGCTTCAGGGTTTCTGGTTGATGCATTCCTAGCCTGTGTGATTCAACCGATGACATCTTGTGATGAGTTAGCATTGTAATGAAGATCAAATCATGTTGCCACATTAGCCTTGTGCGCATGAAGGATTTCCTTGAGGATCTTGCATGAAGAAGACTGATCCTATCTACCTCAGGAATGTGTGAAGTCTCTGTAAATAGTGGAGAGTGTGTGATGGGTTATCATCTTCCTGAAGGGGAAAAAAATGAACATTGGAGAATGTCTTAAGATTTGTTCAAGACTATTGTCTTCAATGGAGTGTGATTAACAGTCAGGATTGAACTGACTGAATTGTTAAACCTAAATGTTTAGGGTTTAGGGTCTATGCTACCGACCAATCTGTTTCCTATAAGGTCAATGATGTTTTCCATTTTGAAGTTGTTCACAAATGTCATGTGTGTCTCCAAGTGAAGAGATACTTTATTCTTGCTAGACCGGAGAAGTGTGTTGATACTTGCAGAGTGTGATTGTAGAAGCAAAGGAGCTAAATAGGATCTGCCTTGGCATTGTGTGTTGTTATCAGATCAAGTGTATTACCTGTTGACTTCTAACCATTTCAGCAGTTTGAAAATCCCTTAACTGGGTAGTTTTAACAGGCTTTTGTGTAAATCCTTTAAAAAGGTGACTCAATTCAATGAGTTCTTCAAATCCTCTTACAAGATAACCTTTAACAAGGTTCTAACCTTTAACTGGGTATTTAGCCATCCCTTAACCAGGTGATCCCTAGCAGGATAGGTTCCTAGCAGAACCTATTGTAAAAGTCTTTAACCGGACTAGACTCCTAATAGAGCGGACTTCAGAAGAGTTCAAAGAACAACTTGTGGGTATTCATCCCCATCGTGGTTTTTCCTAGTTGGGTTTCCATGTGAAAAATCAATGTGTCATGTGTGATTCTTTTCGTGTGATGGTTTAATGTTTTATGTTAAGTGGTAATACAAGTTGATTCAATGACCTTAAGTATTTATGATGTATTACTTGCTTAAGCTGAAGGGTGAAGTGGAAATGAGATATTAGATTGTCTGGAGAGCTAAGAGTTACCAGTTTGTCTTTCACTTTCTCACTGTGTTTTACCAGTAGTGCTCTAATTTAGACTGGTGTTACTATTTGCCAGTTAAGTGTAGTGTTTGTAGTCAAACCAGTTTAGGGAAAGTTTTTTGTCTGTACTGATTCAGCCCCCCCTCTCAGTACTGGTTTGGTACTAATTGTTCATTATTAATTCATCAAGATATTCAAAAGTCTCCTTCGGCAAAGGCTTAGTAAAAATGTTTGCAATCTACTCTTTAGTATTCACATTAACAAATTTCACTTCTTTTTCTTCAACATTCTCTTTTAGAAAATTGAATTTGATAGAAACATGTTTTGTTTTAGAGTGAAATACCGGATTCTTAGATATATCAGTTGCTGCCATATTATCACAGTAAATAGTCATAGGTTCCTTGCATTTTAGCTTTGTATCCTTCAACATTTGCTTGATCCATAATACCTATGTACAATTAGTTGTTGCTACAACATATTCTAATTTTGATATTGATAAACATGTGCAACTTTGTTTCTTGCTCAGCCAAGAAGTTAATCTTCTACCAAGAAAAAAAGCTCCACTGGTGGTGTTTTTTCTGTCATCTATATCTCCTACCCAATTAGCATATGTGTATGCACATAAATCAAAATTTTCATCTTTAGGATACCATAAACCAAGATTTGTAGTGCCTTGTAGATACCGGAAAATCTTTTTTACTACTGATTCATGATTTTCTTTAGGATTACTCTGAAATCTTGAAATAATACATACTGCATTCATAATATCAGGTCTTTTTTGTATCAAATATAGTAAACCTCCTATCATAGATTTGTATCTTGTTGGATTAATAGGTGTCGATTCATCCTATAAAGATAGCTTATCATTTTTAGTCATAGGTGTACTTACTGGTTTAGAGTTTTCCATGCCAAATTTCTTTAGTAATTCCTTCAAGTACTTAGATTGACATAAGAATATACCTTTATTAGTCTGTGAAATCTGCAATCCTAAAAATAATTTTATCTCTCCAATCATGGACATTTCAAATTCTTCCTGCATCTTATTAGAAAAATCTGTACACAATCCATCTTCTCCTCCAAAGATTATATCATCAACAAAAACTTCAATAACCAAGATGTCATCATTAGTCACTTTGTAATATAGATTGTTGATAGCATTACCTTTAGTGTAACCAAGCTTCAAAAGACATTTGTCCAATCTAGCATACTAACCTCTAGGAGCTTGCTTTAATCCATATAAAGCTTTCCTTAACTTGCAAACCATATCTTTGTCATCTGTCAAATAAATCCATCAGGTTGTTCAATGTAAACTTCTTCTTCAAGATCTCCATTCAGAAATGCACATTTAACATCTGTTTGATATACTTTATAGTTCTTGTGATCTACAAAAGCCAATAATAGTCTGACTACCTCAATTCTAGCTACCTGTGCAAAAGGTTCATTCTAATCAATTCCTTCTTTATGTGAATATCCTTTACACACTAATATTGCTTTGTTTTTTATTACCTTACCATCTTCATTAAGTTTATTTCTGAATCCCCATTTAGTTCCAATTACATTTTTATCTTTAGGCAAGGGAGCTAATGTCTAAGTTTTATTCCTTTCAATTTGTTCCAATTCATCTTACATAGCTTTAATCCAATATTTATCTTCACATGCCTCATTAATAGTTGTAGGTCCAATTTGAGAAATTAGACATACCTCTTCATTTTCCAATCTTCCTCTAGTCATAACTCCTTGATATTTGTTTCCAATTATCTAATCTTCAGAATGGTTCAATCTTACATACTGGGGTGCTTTTACTTGTTGTTGTTCTTCAGTGACTGTTGAGTTTTCAGATGATGTTGGTGTAACTGGATCAACATTATGTACCGGTTTACTCATAGTAGGTTCATTTGTGATTATCTCTATTACTGGTTCAGAGTCCATTGACCTTGAATTTCCTCTAAACTATTCATCAATCTTCACATTTGCACTCTCAACAATTTTCTGCAATCTCTTGTTAAAACATCTATATGCCTTTCTCTTAGATGAATAACCAAGAAATATTCCTTCATCACTTCTAAGATCAAATTTGCCAATATACTCATCTCTTCTAATGTAGCATTTACTTCCAAATATTCTGAAATATTTAAGAGTAGGAGTATTACCAAACCATAGTTCATGAGGGGTCTTACTAGTCTCACCTCTGATGTGAACTTTGTTGAATGTATAAATTGTTGTATTGACTGCTTCTCTCCAATATATATGAGGTAGGTTTGCTTCTGATATCATGCTTCTAGCTGCATCCAAAATAGTTATGTTCTTCCTTTCCACAACTCCATTCTGTTGGGGTGTTTGAGGTGTTGATAACTGTCTTCTGATCCCATTCACTTCACAGAATTTATTAAATTCCTTCGATGTGAATTCAGCTTGATCTGATCTCAAACATTTCATTTTCTTACCGGTTTCATTCTCTACCATCACCTTGAATATTTTGAATTTTTCAAATGCTTTAGATTTCTCCCTAAGAAAAGTAACCCAACACATTCTAGAATAGTCATCAATGATTAGCATAAAGCATCTATCTCCCTGTATACTTCTACTTCTTGCTGGACCACATAAATCAGTATGAATTAAGTCAAGAACATTTTTAGATATCTCTAGAATACTCTTGAAAGTTCCTCTAAATTGCTTTCCAAATTGACATTCCTTACATATCGGATTGTAAGGTTTAACAATCTTAAGTAAATCTCTCACTGCCTTAGTTGTACTAATTTTCACAATGCAATCAAAATTTACATGACAAAGTCTCTTATGCCATAACCAACTTTCATCAATATGTGCAATCAAACATGTTTTCTCATTGTTATTCAAATGAAAGATATTACCTCTAGTCTGATTACCTGTTGCAATTTCCAAACCAGTTCTGTTTAAGATTTTACATTTACCATTCTTGAATTGTAACTGAAATCCTTTCTCAATTAATTGACCAACACTCAAAAGATTATGCTTCAAACCTTTAACATAGTATACATTATCAGTATTGTGCTTACCATCAAAAGATAGTTCCTTTTCCTTTGATCAAACAAGCTTTATCTCCAAATCTTACTAGACCTCCATTGTATTCCTAAAAGGTTAAGAGTTTACTCTTATCACCAGTCATGTGATGCGAACATCCCAAATCAATAATCCATTCATCCTTATCTTCAATTTTAGCTACCAAGGCCTTCTCTACCGATTGAACAGTAGGTGTCAGTTGATCTTTTGTTATAGCAACAAAAGCCCATCCATTTTCTATTGGATCCTCATCAGTGACTCCTTCATCAACATAGTAACAATATTTGTCTCTATTCTTCTTGAATTTGTATCTCTAATAATCAGGGTCAGGCTTATATATTCTTTTAGGTTCTTATCTTAATCTTGCATGTCTATCAGGACACCTAGAAACAATATGACCAACTTTATTGTAGTTAAAACATTTAAATGGTGCTTTACCTTCATCCTTACTTCCAACTAGACCTTTAGGCATTTTCCTTGCAAATAGTGCTTCAAGTTCTTCCAGTTCTTCATTCTCCTTTCTGATTTCTTCAAGTTCTCTTGCATAAAAGGCTTTCCAATTAGATTTATTAGATGATGATGATGCTGCACATGATGATGATGCCTTGAAAGCTAAATATGTCTTGATAGTAGCAACATGACCAAATTCCTCAAGTTCAAAAGCTAAAAGTTTTCCAACCAAAGTGTCTCTGGATATTGATGCATTAGGCATTGTTCTCAATTCATTTATAGCAGTAAATTTCAGTTTATATGCCAATGGCAAAAATCTTAAAACTTTAGAAACAATCCCATTTTCACTTAAGGTTCCTTCACAACATCGTATACCCAAACAATTTCATTTACTCTTTCCATAAAAGCATAAATTCTTTCATCTTCTTCCATTTTCAGATTTTCATACCTGACCCAGAAGCATTCTAGTTTTGCAATCTTGACTGTGGTATCACCTTCATTCACTATTTCCAACTTGTCCCAAATAGCTTTAGCAGTAGATCTATATCATAATATCATCATTTGCTGATCTGACAGTGCGCTCAAAAGTGCTTCCCTTTCTTTGCAATCATTTTTTTCATCTTTAGCCGAGGTTGGTGGATTAGGTTGACCTTGAGTAGGAGCAGTATAACCATTCTTTTTAAAATACCAAATGTCCTTTCCAATGCAATTCAAATGTGTCTCCATTCTGATCTTCCATATACAATAGTTAGTTCCATCAAGTTTTAGACTGTCCTTCCTAAAATAGTTAGTAGACATAGGATCTCCTCAAGTTGTTAAACTTCTGCAAAAAGAGGACTAAGCTCTGATATCAGTTGGTAGGTCCTAGAGACAACTGAGAGGGGGGGGGGGGGGGCGGGGTGAATCAGTTGTCCAATATATTTAATCCAAAATTAACTTATCCAAAACTTAATGATCAATGCCAGTAAACCAAACTTTAATGTCAGTAAACAATTTAGCAGTTAATTACAGTACCAGTAAATTTTAATGCATGAAACTGAAAGACAATAACAACCACAACACATAACACAAATATTTGTACCTGGAAACCCTGCAAGGGGAAAAACCATGATGGGAAACCTTACCAACAATCAGATGATACTACTACAGATAGTATGTGTGTACAATATGGAGTCTGCACATGCAGAAAGGCTAGCTTCCTATAGCTCACTGCTCAATCACAAAATGGGAGTCACACTGACTACAACTGGATGGTTAAATCCAATGATAATGTATTGCTCAAAATAGCATCTTCATATGCTAGATTTAGTACCGGTTAAGCTTTGATTATCTTCTCAAAACCTTCCTTCAATCTTCAAATGATGTCTGCATGTATAGCTCTACTTATTTTTGCATATAGCTTATTACAATCCATTTTCCAAACCCATATCAATCTCACAAATGAGATCTTACATATATACCAAAAGCCTAAGACCAAATGTGTAGGTTGTATTACAAAGAATATTACAATGAAATCAATTACAAATAAATCAATATGTGATGCATCATGTCAACTCAATGCATTTACAATAAAAAAAATTTATCTACATAACATGTCTTGCTGATCTAGAATAGATATTCTTGTCAGTGCATAACCTGGACCTATTTGCTGGTAACAACCAATATTCAAACCCGAATAGACAAATAAACAAATCATCATAACAAAGTGTCCAAACAATGTCTTCGACATAACCAAGTAGTCTCCAAGTCATTCCAAGTGCTGGTGAATAATATAACCTTTTGGTGAACCAAATACCAAAGACTGTGCATAAGTTACTAACTTGCCATTGAACAAAACCAAAGATCTACAAGTGATGATAAGTGTTAACAAGTGTTGACAAGTGTTAACAAGTGTTGACATCAATGACAAAACCAATGCAACACATCATAATACCAACAACCTATACATCAGTAATTGCAGGAGGCTCCATATCTAGTGCAGTGTTGTCTCTAGGTAGATCAACTAAATTTGGAATATCATCAATAACATGAATAATGGTGTCATCCTTCTTCTTGACAGGATAGACCTTATCGGCTTGAATAATCTCTTCTTCATCCATTTTTGGTCAATTAGCAATGTTGTCAACATTATCCTCATTCATAGAGGATTGGATGATCTCTTCCATCCATTTGATTTCACAGGCAATTAGATGGGTCTTAGTTTCAATAATTGCCCTCTTTCCACTAAGTAGCCTTAATCTCCTTGCTTTGAAAGCAAATTGAATTTAATATTTATCAACTAAAGCACTTATTTCATCCGAAGACAAATTGGGAAAATATTGTACAAATATCTCATCAATAATTTCTTTTTCCAATTTAATAGTTTCCTCCCATTTATCCAAAAGAATATTGTACAAAAAAATTGAGATATCCTTTTCAAGATCATGTGCAAATCTACTGTAGTGACACAAATGAGTGATTACCTATTGAATGACTTGCTCTTTCTCATTTATAGTGAACGAATCAAAATGCATTTTGACATTTTCAAACTTGTTCCTCCCTAATGTCTTCATAGTTCTTTTAAAATGGGTATCAATCTTGAAAGATGATATATCAATAGGCACAGTTGCCTTTGGCACTTCCTTAACTATTTTTGCTGATCTACCAGTAGCCTTAATCTTCTTAGGTTCTTCTTCAGTATCTGAACCTTCTGATTCTAGTTGGAGAATAAGTTTTTGATTTCTCTTCTTTGGTGCATTATCCTTCTTTGTATATACTTTAGGTGCTCAGTCCTTTTTGGTTAGGACACTCCAAGTCACCCTTGTAGTCTTTATCACTGGAGGTGTTTCATCTGACTTCTTTCCTTTCACATTAGTAACAGGAGCAGTGCTAGTTTCTGTTGGTGCTTCTTGGACTGCCACAATGTCCAATTTTGCCTTTTGTTTGTCTTTAGGTGATGCTAATAGGGTATTAGCATAACCAACCAGTAGATCATAATTCACCTCATAACTCATGTCTTCCATCTTTTCCTCTCTTGGCTCAATTTCTTGCATCAAGCAAAAGTCAGTGGTAAAAGTAAAGACTATGTCTTTTGCAAAGTCCCTTACCACATCTTCTAGTAATCTCATTCTCATGGTCATCTTTTTCTGAAATTCATTAAAATATTTATTCATGGCAGTTGGAAAAGTATTATTTACAACCTTGATCTGTTGTTCTTGATTTGTGCAGTGACCGGTAGGTCTTTTGACCATTCAATGTCTCCAATTTCTAGTAGAAAGTTCTATAAATAGAAGAATAACCCAGCTAATAGCTGACCATATTTGAACTTTCGACCGTTGTCCTTTTTAATAGATTGAAAATTTTGAAATAATTGCCTTGTGATGGCTTCACAGGGATCATAATTTGCATTATCAACAATCATTCTATGAGTTGTATGAATTGTTGCAGATGGAACACTATTAAGTCTACTAGAGTAAAATAATCGATATCCTATCACCATTGCTGGTAGATTCACTACAAGGTCTTTATTATCACAAGTAGAACCGGTTAAAGAGAATACCGTATCTTTTGAAATTCATCTTAGAATAGGTACTTCATCGGTTGAGAAATAACTAGTTACAGTCGCAACGAATTCCTTAGTTATTGTGTGAGTTCTTTCTAAATACATGTTCTCTCCATGAACTCGACTCAAAATGATTCTGATGTGTTATTCCTTGAAATATTCAAGAAAGTAAGTGGCATTATGAAAACCCTTTTCGAAAACCCTAGCATATTTTGTTTCAATCTTTCCGTTCTCGTCACAAAGTGATTTCAATTGTGTATAAATGTATAGAGATCCTAGATCTTCTATCTTACAGTCAATATAACTAGATAAATCACCTTTGATCAAAACTCCATTCGGAACTTGTGACAATGCATTATACGACACAATTTGTTCTACCTCTATAGCTTCCATAGGCTCAGAAGTAATCATTAACCTCTCTACAATCTTTGAACATGATGCCATTTCAGATGAACAAGATTCAAAGTTGGATGTTCAAAGAAATGCCTTGTTTCACACACGTTGTCACGTTTACCAGTTGAAATGCCCAATTGCACACCAGTTCGATCTTTTGCAACCTTTAATTCAACTTGATTACATAGATCACAAGGCAATTCAGCAATTGACAACAAATAATCTTTCTCAGCTTAGCAAGCGCTCCACTTTATTTCTCGAATGTGTTAGGGTAAAAATGACAAAATAAAAACTTGCTTTTATCCTTTTTACCTAGTGCATTAAATGCTTGCTCGTTAGGGTTACAAACCCTAGTTTCACTAATCAAGAAGAAAACCAGTTGATAACATATTGACAAAAAGTTACCAAAATTTCATGCTTCAAAATTCTTTTACCGCTCAATTTTCTAAAGGGGTTCGGAGGTAGTTTGATCGTTAAGCTCCCCTTAGCAACATTAACAGGCTTAAGTCATCGGTGCAGGGTTCTCTTCACTAGGTGAAGGAACAGTTTCTTCTCCAGGTGAGTCATCAATTTTCTTCTTCCAAATCTGATTCATATCCTCTCTAGTTTCTTCAACATCAACTTTCGTCTTTCCTATGTGATCCTTAGAAGAATTGACCGGTTTGCTATTTTTGGATCTACAAAATTTTGCTAAGTGCCCCGATTTGTTACAGTGATAACAGGCCATACCAAATGATCTCCAAGGTCCTGCATTTCCTCTTCTTTTTCTTCTTTTGCAGTTCATAGCCACATGAACAAAGTTATTAAAGATGGTGTAAACAACATTTGTTACCTTTTCCATCTCAAATGGACTAAACTGGTTGTCGTATGGTCTGTGCTAGTTTAGATTTACCCGGTTGTCAAAATTCCTCATCCGGTCGTCATTTTGTCTTGGATGCATGTGTGGTACAAGATTGTTTGCTCCATATCTGCACTCAATAGATCTAAGTCCATACATTCCACATGTGAAGCAATGACCTTCAAATTTCTTGGACACATACCTAGCATTAGTATTGTAACTTGCATTTTTGTTAGGTTTGTCTCTAGAAACATTTGTAGTGTGACCAGGTTTATGGAAAACATAACAAACTGGTTTAAAGACCTTCTTACGGGTAGGCTTAATTATCTTAGGAGCAGATTTGTTCTTAGGAATGTTGCTCTTTGTACCGGAGGATTCACCTTTTTCAGATGTGTGAAAACCAAGTCTTGAGATATCACCCTTCATCCTTTGTTATTGAATTTGTTCTTCCAACATGGTAGAACTTCTGATGAACTTTTCCAATTTCTCATTTGATTTAGTAAGTTGTTTTGTGAGATCTTTATTATGTTTAGACAGGTTCTCTTTTAGAGATGTTGCAAGTTCAAGATCTAACTATAGGTTCTCCTTTTCTTCTCTTTCAGCAACCAAATGATCATGCATAGTGACATTTTACTGCTTGATCTTGGCAATCTCTTGATCTCTTTCTTTGATAAGATCCTCAGCAGCTCTTATGGCTTCTAGTTCCTGACTCATGCGGATAGTGAGACCTTTTAGCTCTCTCCTTAGATTAAGTTCTCACCATTTAACTTTTCAACTTCCTCTGCTAAAGCATCGATATTCACTTCATCTAAACAACTATTATCAGATATCTCTAGCAATTGTTCAATTAGCTCTCTCCTTTTGACTTGAGAAGCTTTCAATTTGACCGAAAGGGTTTCAAGCTCATTTCTGCTAGCTTCTAGCTCTCTAGCCATCTCGAAGTAGCTCATGTCCCCCATGGTGGTTCCAAGGCTTCCTTATAAGCGATTAGGCTTCAAAGAAGTTAGGCTTTGATACCAATTGATGGACTTGAAAATCACTGAGAGGGGGGATTGAATCAGTGACACCAAAACTAAAACTACTTCAAACACTAACCGGTAGATGAACTTAACAAATATTTTAAATATAATGCATGCAATCCAAAATGATATGACAACTTCAACAAAGAGTAAAGAATCAACTATAACACAAGTGTTTGTATGTGGAAAACCCAAATAGGTAAAAACCACGGTGAGATGGAACTCACAAGTTAACTATCTACAGTAATACATAACTGATCGATTAAGGTCTACAAAGTGCTTTGCTAGGAGCGAATCTCATTAGAGATCCCAAAACTTGATTAGAATCTTATACCCTATTAAGAGTAGTACCCCAGCAGGAGTAACCTCGGTATAGGAGTTCAAAATCCAAACTAATGGATCACCCTGTTAGAGGATTTATATATTGAAGCTTGTTAGAGCTTACCCGGTTAAAGGATTTGATTCTGCTGTAATTGTTAGAGAACAACATGAATGGTTTGATATGTTCTGAGCAACACAATACTTTCTTGATCAGATCCTTCTAAGCATATTCAACACTACTATTCAACACACTCTCCATCTTAACACTTATCAATATTCAACAAAAACAATTTCTCTTCATACATACCATCATCATTAAAACATTTACTGAGATGTCGATATATTGACATTTAGATTTCATGTCGGCCTAAGGAAATCACAACACAATTTCCTAGGTGCAGTGTATCTGGATAAGTGACCATAACTCATCACAAAAATTACCGCCAAGTGGTCGGTGTTGGTACCTCATCACAAAAATTACTGCCAAATAGTTGGTGTTGTTACCCCATCACAAAAATCAACAAATACTGGTTGGAACAATTAATACCGATTTGAGGAAAACATATGAACTGTTGTCCTTGAGTCTCTACTTGATCTTCATCTTGATCTTCATCTTGATGTTGACTTATTATAGCCATAGGTTGTCTCTTATGTACATACCGGTTAACACAAAGTACCGGTTAGAGATTAACCACTAAGTATACCGGTTGACAATGTAAGCAATTGAAGTTACACCGGTAGTCAATATAATCATACATGTGTGTGAGTGTTTCATCAATGACAATATATGATAAATACATTACAATCATCATCAAGCCAACAAATTTAAAGGTCCTTTTGGAGGGAAATTCAGTATTTACAGAGATGACTAAAAGGACAAATCTTTCAAGTGATGTGATTGAGGTGGTTAAGATGAGTTGGCAAAGATATTGCATGTATGTAAAAGTGAAAATAGGTGAGTAATTGCGAAGTTAAGATAGATTAAAAAGGACTTGGAGCTACATAAAAATAGAGAAGTGTGTGCATCTTGAGAGGGTGAGAGTGTAGAAAGAAGGCGATAAGAAGAAGACCATGATGATCAAAAGAGGGTAAAAGGGTAGAGAAGAGATCTTAGGATCAACATAAGAGAGCTGCAGTGTAGGTATTTCTAGTAGAGTCCAAGGGTTACAAAATCCATTTGTAACAAGGAATTTCATTGTATCAAAATATATCATTGAATTATTGTAATTCTCTAAGTGGGTGATCAGAGTAGGGGTAGGTGCTCTAAATTTAGGGGTTGGTAGTCATTGGGTTGGTGCCCAAACATATATTGTAATCATATATTTCATTGTGAGGCTAGATAGGATCAATAGAATCCAACAACTTTCCTCACCAAGCTTTTTCCCCATAGTGAGTTTTCCTCGTATACTTTGTATCATGTGAATTGTATTTATGTGAATGTCCTTTCAATATATTTGCATAATTAGTGTTTGCATAATTGAATTTAAATTTTAAAGATTCACTAATTCACCCCCCCTCTTAGTAACCTAATTGTGTTCCTTCAATTGGTATTAGAGCACTAGGTTGCCTGTTAGTTAAGTTTTCTCCAGCTTGGGTAGATTCAAGTTAGTGAACACGATGGCTAGGAATGAATCCTCCTCTACTAAAGAACCTATGTTTGATGGCACAAACTATGTCTTTTAAAGTAGAAGAATGGAGACCTACTATCCTCTTTAGGATTTGGTGTTTTCATGTCAGTAAAAAAATGGTTATACCATTCCTCAAGTACCCTCTACAGACCTTGATGCTAAAAGGGAATATGAGCACAATGCCAAATATAAGAATGGAATCTTAATTGGTCTATCTAATACAGAATTTTTTAAGGTCATGCACTACACTTTTACCAAAGAAACTGTTGGCATTTTTTATGATTATGTTGTGATTGTCATTGATGGACACACACTTGCTATGAGATCACTTTGTGAATGTATGAATTATGCTCAACCGATATTATGTTGTAGTCTTTAGACTATCGATGTTAAGTAGAAAGTGTTTATCGGTCTCAAGTAGTATGAAGACCTAAGCGGCATGAAGAGCTCAAACAGTTTAAGGATCTCAAGTGGAGCGAAGCAAAAGTGCTAGAAGCGGCAGTTATCATTTTCCCAATCTTCAGTTTTGTCAACTGGTAATCTGTTTTATAATTGAACCGGTATTACTCTAAGTTACCAAGTGGTAACTAGTAAAGTTGTATGAGCCGGTAATGCTTTGTGATGAGTTACCATCCACCGACACTTTGACGGTGATTTTGTGTCATGTTACCAAATGTGTCTAGATACAATGAACCTAGGAACTTGCAATGTAATTTTATTGGATCGACATGAAATCGGATTCTTTTTAAGGATATCATATCTAGGGTTTTGTATGTCTGTAACTGTTAGGTTTTTGTGTGGTTGACGAAGTTCTTGTATGTGCGATCTTAACTAAGAAGATCAAGTTTGTGTGTTGTAACAGAGTGTGGATTTACTGAAGATTGAAGTAATGCTGAAATGCATTAGCAATGAGCTATCATGGATCTAATCAAGCAGACTGTGTCATTTGCTAGATCATTCACTTATTGATTACTCACATCTTTGACAAGTCAGAAACCCTTAACCGGGTAGGCCCAGAAAAGCCTTTGTAAATCCTCTAACAAGGTGATTCACATCTGTGGATCTTAAATCCTCTCACAAGGTAGTATTTAATCAGAATTATCTCCTAACAGACATTGAGATTCCTAGCAGGATCTGCTCTAGTAAAGAACATTGTATGAACTTAACCGGTCTGACCTTAACCGGTCTGGTTACTATTCTATAGATAGTTACTTGTGAGTTTCATCTCACCGTGGTTTTTCCCATTTGGCTTTCCATGTCAAAATATCTTGTGTTATGGTGATTGTGCTTCTATGGGTGAATGCCTTATTTGCTATTTGGTTTGCATGTGTGTTAACTAGTTTGTTTGTGAAACTACTTTGCTGGTTTACTGCTAGACTATTAAAGTGTTTAAGTACAGTATTTTTTGGCATACTAATTCACCCCTCCTCTTAGTATTCATCAATTGGTATTAGAGACAACCTTTCTATAAGTCTAACAACTTGAAAAGATATATGGGGGAATACACTGTGAGGGAACTTACTGTTGGTATTTTGGTATGGTTTTGTCATTAATGTCAACACCTACTAAAAGCACTTTGGAGATCCAACAAACATTCACCGGCAAGCAAGTAACTATTACATAGTTATTGGTATATGATACACCGGTAGGATATAATGATCACTGGCACTTGGTATGGCATGGAAGACACATGGTAATATCGAAGACAACATGTGGACATCTTATCTTGGAGAATTAATAATTGGTATATTCATATTTGCATATTTGCTTTTACCGGCAAATAGGTCCAGGGTTACACTGGCAAGTTTATCTTTTCCAGATTAGCACGGCACGCTATGGTAATGATTAATTAATGTTGTAAATGCATTAAGTCGACATGTTCAATCGGTTATTGCATTAGATATTATATTGTTTGTAAAATGTTTTTATTGTAACATCTTGTAGAGCCGACCTACTAAAATTGGTCTTAGGTTATGGTATAAATGTAAGATCTTAATTGTAAGATCAAGTGTGGAATGTGGAGAAGAGATATTGTGAAAGGATATGAGAGATTAAGAAGAGCTATACATGAAGACATCATTTGAAGATGGAGTTAGGGTTTTGTGAAGGCATATCAACATTACACTGGTACTGAATCCAACATATGAAGATGCTATTTCAAGCAATACATTATTATTGGATTTAACCATCCAAATTGTAGTCAGTGTGACTCCCATTTGTGTTTGAGGAGTAAGCTCTAGGCGCTTGGCCTTTCTGCATGTGCAGATCCCATTTATGTACACTTACTATCTGCAGTAGTATCATCTGATTTTGGGTAAGGTTTTCCACCATAGTTTTTCCCCTCACAGGGTTTCCACATACAAATATTGGTGTCATGTGTTGTGGATGATTTTAGGTTTTGATTTCATGCATTAATCTTTACCGATATTGCATTTATCTATTAAATTTGTCCACCGGTATAACAGACTGTCTCATCGGTATTAAAGCAGTAATTGATTAAGTTGTTTCTAGTTTAAAGTTTTAGACAACTGATTCAGCCCCCCCCTCTCAGTTGTCCCTAGGACCTAACAATTGGTATCAGAGCCAAGTCCTCTTTTGCAGAACTTTAACAACTTGAGGAGATCCAATGTCTACTAATTATTTCAGGAAGGACAGTCCTAAAGTTGATGGAACCAACTATGGGATATGGAAGATCAGAATGGAGACACATCTGAATTGCATTGGAAAGGACATCTGGGATGTTACAAAGAATGGTTATACTGCTACTACTCCAGGTCAACCTGCTCTAGCCAACCTGACTAAAGATGAAGAAAATGATTGCAAAGCAAGAGAAGCACTTTTGAGCGCATTATCAGATCAACACATCATGGGACTATCAGATAGGTCTACTACTAAAGCTATTTGGGATCATTTGGAAACACTAAATGAAGGAGATTCCATAGTCAAAATTGCAAAACTTGAAAGCTTCCAGGTCAGGTATGAAAATCTAAAAATGGAAGAAGATGAAAGAATTTCTGCTTTTATGGAAAGAGTAAATGAAATTGTTTTGGGTATAAAATGTTGTGGAGGAACTCTAAGTGAAGATGAAATTGTTTCAAAAGTTCTAAGAGGATTTCCACCCATACAAAATAAAGGTTACTACTATAAATGAATTAAGAACAATGCCTAATACATCAGTAACTAGGGATACACTAATTGGAAAAATTTCAGCCTTTGAAATTGAGAAATTTGGTCCTGTTTCTACTATAAAGATAGATTTTGCCTTCAAAGCATCAAAATCATTTGCATCATCATTTAACAAATCTGATTGGAAAGCCTTTTACGCAAGAGAACTTGAAGCACTATTTGCAAGAAAAATGCCTAAAGGTCTAGTTGGAAGTAAGTATGAAGGTAAAGCACCCTTTAAATGTTTTAACTATAATAGAATTGGTCATATGGTTTCAAGATGCCCTAACAAACATGCTACACTAAGAGAAGAAGCCAGAAGGACATACAAACCTAACCCTGAGTATCAAAGATATAGATTCAAGAAAAATAAGGACAACTCTTGTTATGTAGTTGATGAAGGAGTGATTGATGATTTTGAAGAAGACCCAATAGACAATGGATGGGTTTTTATTTCTATAACAAAAGATCAACCGGCACCTGCAGTGCAACCGGTAGAACAAGCCTTGGCAACTAAAATTGAGGTAAAAGATGAAGGGATAATTGACTTTGGATGCTCACATCATATGACAGGTGATAAAGCTAAATTCTTAAACTTTCAAGAATACAATGGCGGCTTTGTAAGATTTGGAGATGACAAAGCTTGTCAAATCAGAGGTAAGGGTTCAATATCTCTTGATGGCAAACATAACACTGACAATGTCTACTATGTTGAAGGTTTAAAGCATAATCTCTTGAGTGTTGGTCAATTAGTTGAGAAAGGATTTCAGTTACAATTTAAGAATGGAAAATGCAAAATCATGAATAGAACTGGCTTAGAAATTACAACTGGTAATCAGACGAGGTAATATCTTTCATTTGAATAACAGTGAAAAGACATGCTTGATTGCACATATAGATGAAATTTGGTTATGGCATAAGAGACTCTGTCATGTAAACTTTGATTGCATGGTAAAGATCAGTACTACTAAGGCAGTTAGAGATTTAACTAAGATTGTCAAACCTCAAAATACAATATGTAAGGAATGTCAATTTGGAAAATAGGTTAGAGCTAGTTTCAAAAGCATTCCTGAAAAATCAAATAATGCTCTTGATTTAATTCACACTGATGTATGTGGTCCAACTAGAACCAAAAGCCTACAAGGTGATAGATATTTCATGCTAATCATTGATAACTATTCTAGAATGTGTTGGGTTACTTTTCTCAGAGAAAAATCAGAAGCACTTGGAAAATTTAAACAGTTCAAAGCAATGGTTGAAAATGAAACCAGTAAGAAAATTAAGTGTTTAAGATCAGATCAAGGAGGAGAATTCACATCTAAAGAGTTCAATATATTCTATGAAGTAAATGGAATCAGAAGACAGCTATCAGCACCTCGGACACCTCAGCAAAATGGAGTTGTTGAAAGGAAAAACAAAACTATCTTGGATGCAACAAGAAGTATGTTATCAGAAGCAAATTTACCACATGTGTATTGGAAAGAAGCAGTTAGTACAATGGTCTATACATTCAACAAAGTTCACATCAAAGGTGAAACCGGTAAGACCCCTCATGAACTATGGTTTGGTATTACTCCTACTCTTAAATATTTTAGAATATTTGGAAGCAAATGTTACATTAGAAGAGATGAGTATATTGGGAAATTTGATCCTAGAAGTGATGAAGGTATATTTCTTAGTTATTCATCTAAGAGTAAAGCATATAGATGTTTTAACAAGAGATTGCAAAAAATTGTTGAAAGTACAAATGTAAAGAGTGATGAACAATTTAGAGGAACTTCAAGGTACATAGATTCTGAACCGGCAATAGAAATTCTAATAAATGAACCTACATTCAATCCATCGATACAGAGTGAAGATCCAGGTACACCGGTATCATTTGAAAATTCCACTATGACTGAAGAACAACAACAAACAAAGACACCCCGGTATATAAGGTTGAATCATTCTAAAGATCAGATAATTCGAAACAAATACAAAGGAGTTATGACAAGAGGAAGATTGGCAAATGAAGAGGTATGTCTTATTTCTCAAATTGAACCATCATCAGTTAATGAGGAATGTGAAGATAACTATTGGACTAAAACTATGGAAGAAGAATTAGAACAAATTGAGAAAAACAATACTTGCACATTAGTTCCCCGGCCTAAAGATAAAAATCTAATTAGAACCAAATGGGTATTCAGAAATAAACTTAATGAAGATGGTAAAGTTATCAGAAATAAAGCAAGAATAGTGTGTAAGAGATATTCTCAGAAGGAAGGAATTGACTACGATGAAACCTTTGCACTAGTAGCTAGAATTGAGGCAGTTAGATTATTTTTGGCTTTTGCAGCACATAAAAACTACAAAGTATATCAGATGGATATTAAATGTGCATTTTTGAATGGAAATCTTGAAGAGGAAGTCTATATTGAACAACCTAATGGATTTTCTTTGATAGATGACAAAGATATGGTTTGCAGGTTAAGGAAAGCTTTATATGGATTGAAGCAAGCTCGAAGAGCTTGGTATGCAAGATTGGATAAGTATCTTTTAAAAAATTGGTTTTTCTAAAGGTAATGTTGATAGCAACTTATACTATAAAGTGACTAATGATGACATCTTGGCTATTGAAGTTTTTGTTGATGATATAGTTTTTGGAGGAGAAGATGGATTGTGTAAAGAATTTTCTATCAAAATGCAGCAAGAATTTGAAATGTCTATGATTGGTGAAGTAAGATTCTTTTTAGGATTGCAGATTTCTCAGATTGAAAAAGGCATATTTTTTAGTCAATCAAAATACTTAAAGGAGTTAATCAAGAAATTTGGGATGGAAAACTCTAAACCAGTAAGCACATCTATGACTACAAATGACAAACTATCTTTAAGAGATGAATCTACACCAGTTAATCCAACAAGGTACAAATCTATGATAGGAGGTTTACTGTATTTAACACAAACAAGACCTGATATCATGAATCCAGTATGTATTGTCTCAAGATTTCAGAGTAATCCCAGAAAAAATCATGAATCAGCAGTAAAAAGGATTTTTTGGTACTTACAAGGCACCCCAAATCTTGGTTTATGGTATCCTAGAGATGAAAACTTTGAATTATGTGCATACACATATGCAAATTGGGCAGGAGACATTGATGATAGAAAAAGCACCATCAGAAGAGCAGTTTTTCTTGGAAATAGATTAGTCTCTTGGTTAAGTAAGAAATAGAGTTGTACATCTTTATCAACAGCAGAATCAAAATATGTTGCAATAGCAATTAACTGTACACAAGTAATTTGGCTTAAACAAATGTTGAAAGACTTGAAGGTAGAATGCAAAGAACCTATAACTATCTATTGTGATAATACAACAGCAATTGATATATCTAAGAATCCGGTTACATTCTAAAACAAAACATGTCTCTATCAAATTGAATTTTCTAAGGGAAAAAGTTGAAGCAAAAGAAATACAAATGGTTTATGTGAATACTAAAGAACAACTTGCAGATATTTTCACTAAACCTTTGCCTAAGGAGACCTTTGAATATCTTAGAGAATAGCTTGGGGTCATATCCCCACCGGTAGACACTTAGAGAGTTGATGTCTATCATCAACCGACATAATTAACCGAGATATATTCTTACTCCGGCTTTGATGAGGAAGCTACTTCTCAGGGGGAGTAGTTGGTATAGTGAAATTGGTTGTTATTTTGTATAAAACAATTGGTATGTTACAACCTTGGCATTTGATGTCAAAGGGGGAGAGATATCTATGGAAAAACACATTATCTTTATTATCTTTTGAAGAAAGATTGGTATGGGAAAACTTTGGAAATCACATGTTGCTCCCAGGGGGAGAGATTGTTATTTAGGAGAGATCTTTGATTTCTGGTTATGATCTTTTTGGAGATTGTTGGTTTTTGATACTTGGCATTTATGTTTTGGCACTTTGATGGTTTTTCCATCTTGTGTTGCCATCAATACCAAAGGGGGAGATTGTTGGTATTTTGGTATGATTTTTTCATTGATGTCAACACCTACTAAAAATACTTTGGAGATCCAACAAATATTCATTGGCAAGCAAGTAACTATTACAAGTAAAAATTGTGGAAACTTGGAAACTTACTCTGCCGATTGTTATCTGGAATATCTGGAAAGAGCGCAACAATAGGATTTTTAGGGATAAAAGGGTTATTCCTAAAGTGGTTGCTGATAAAATCTTCAGGAGTATTTTTGAATGCCTCTATTGCACTGATCAGGCATCTGCTGCTAAAGATGACTTTAAAGATAGGTAGAACATCTCTACTACTACTACCAGCAAGGAGACTGGAAGAGAAGGTCTTGTTTGGTGTTTTCCCCCACAGGGATGGATTAAGGATAACTTTGATGGGGCCTCTAAAGGGAACCCGGGTAAAGCTAGATATGGGGACATTGTCAGGAATTTTGCTGGAAGTTGTCTTAAGGTGGTGGCTGGTCCTTTGGGAAATCAAACTAGCCATTTCATTGAAGCCTCTACCGCCTTGAATACTTTAATCATAGCCAAAAATCTAAACTATGATAAAATATGGCTCAAGGGAGATTCACTTAATATTATAAAGTGCTTAAAGGGGGAATCAGATCCTTCCTAGTCTATTGAAAATATCATCATGAAAGCTAGGGAGATCATTGCCAGTTTCAAAGAAATTATTATTCATTATACCTTCAGAGAGCAAAACAACGTAGCTGATTGTTTAGCAAATACAGGAGTTAACTTTGACTCCCAAATGATTTGGCACGAGGAGGATCTTAATTTAAATATCAAAGAGTTCATTAGAAAGGACCATTACACGAGGAGAGAAGGACAATTTAATCATGACAAGTAAAAAGCATCATTTACGCCTTGCTAGAAAGGCCATCATTACTTGGCGTCGCGACAGATCTCCTATTATCTCTAATATATTGCCACACATTTTGTGGGTTTCTCAATTCAAAAAATTGAGCAGCTTGGGGAAAGAAGGGAATAATTTGCAAAGAAACAAAGCTGATAGCCCACATCCAAAGATGGAAGGAGACCTTAGGCGAGAAGAAGCAGACAACATGACTACCTGGAAAACGATGCCAAAAGTCTGGGCGAAATTGGAGAAAGGTTCTCTCATTAGCTTCATGGAAAAACTTGAGGACTATGACAAAGGTAGGGTTAATTTAGCCATTTCCAAGATTTCTGAAAAACTGGTCTAATGGCTCTTTTAAACTTTATGGCATTAAGTTTAAGCTGGATGCTGGGCTCATTTCCAATGTGAGTGGAATGCCCCATACTAGGCTTAATTTCTTTCGAGACCTCAAAGTCTCCAATAATGCAGTTAACCTATTCCCACAAAAAGAGAAAGAGAGGACCAAAATTGGCAAGGCTACTGGGGGCTACTATGAAGCTACAAAAATTAAGAAGTTGTGGGGCTGGGTTCTGAATGAAATCATGGAGTATATCATGGTTGAAGGCCATTTCTCCAGAGCCCACACCTCACTTCTTGCTCTTAAACCATTTCAGACATGACAAAAAGGTATCTCTACCCTACTACCTTTTTCGATCCCTTTCCAGGTCCCTCAATAAACACAGGACTAACCCTTCTAGCCCGATTCTCCACTGCGGGCTTCTGCTGCTTATCTATGAGCATTGAAAAACCCTCGCCCTATTGGAAAATAAAAGGTTGTCCACCTCACCGAGCAAGAGAAAGATGGAAGAGGGAGAAACCAGCAAGGAGAAGGTGTCCTCCAACAAAAAAAGGAAAAGTGTCCCTGGGTTGGAAACAGAGGATATTGTTAAGGAAAGTAGTGAAATGGATACGGATGACTCCAACGGTGAAGACAGTTGGAAAGAAGAGGAGCTGGGTATCGAGGAAGAAAGTGGTGATAATGAGCCTGGTCAAGAAAGCCCCACCCTCAATGAAGGCCCTAATAAGGACAATAGCCATTTGATAGAAGAAGCGGAACCCAAGGATAATGAGAAAACTAGAGTGACTTCTGAGAAGGAAATGAGCAAAGACTCTGAGAAGGACCTAACTAAGGACAGGGATAGCGAGGACAAGGAAAGTGCTGGTAAAGGGCTTATCCTGGATAAACTCAAGAAGCTCTCTGAGGCTAGAATGGAATTCAATAGATGGACCTACGAGACCCTGAAAAAACTAGATAAGAAAGGGAATAAAATGGATGAAAAGAGGGAGGATGAAAATAGAGAGCAGATTAATTGGAAGCAGGAAATGGAGAATAAGGTAAAATCGCTGGAAGAGGGAAAAAAAGCGATGAAAAATCTAATGGTAGTTATCCCAAGTATCCTCTCTGTTGTCACTAAAAACCTGGAGGACATCGCCAAGGTCTTTGACCATAAACTGGTAGTGGATCTTGACCTGGAAGAAGAGACCACCCAGGCTGGAAGCGGGGATGCTACTTCGATGGGCGGCACAACAAAGAGAACCAGGGCCAGTATCAAGAAAGTTGTGGCTGCTTCAGGTAAGGATCCTCCCAACCTCAAAGACAACATCAAAGAGCTGTATGAAATCAACAATACCTTGTCTAAAACCCTGGAAAAAATCTGAATGTAGGAAGGCGTGTTGGCTTTTTGGGGCTTTTTTGGGTTTTCTTCGATTCTCTGCTAGTTTTCTTATGGTTTTGTTCATTTCTATTTCTCATAGCTTTGATGTTTAAATTCTTCTTGTAAAGGGTTTCAGGGCCCCTTCAAAACCTGTTGTTTCCTTAATAAAAAACTATTACACAGTTACTGGTATATGGTACACCGGCAGGATATAATGATCATCGACACTTGGTATGACATGGAAGACACTTGGTAATATCGAAGACATCATGTGGACATCTTATCTTGGAGAAGTAATCATTGGTATATTCATATTTGCATATTTACTTTTACCAGCAAATAGGTCTAGGGTTATCCAGGGTTACACCAGCAGGTTTATCTTTTCTAGATCAGCATGGCACGCTATGGAAATGATTAATTAATGTTGTAAATGCATTAAGCCAACATGTTCAATCAGTAATTGCATCAGATATTATATTGTTTGTAAAATGTTTTTATTGTAATATCTTGTAGAGCCGACCTACTAAAATTGGTCTTAGGTTATGGTATAAATGTAAGATCTTAATTGTAAGATCAAGTGTGGAATGTGGAGAAGAGATATTGTGAAAGGATATGTGAGATTAAGCAGAGCTATACATGAAGACATCATTTGAAGATGAAGTTAGGGTTTTGTGAAGGCATATCAGCATTACACTGGTACTAAATCCAACATATGAAGATGTTATTTCAAGCAATACATTCTTATTGGATTTAACCATCCAAATTGTAGTCAGTGTGACTCCCATTTGTGTTTGAGCAGTGAGCTCTAGGCGCTTGGCCTTTCTGCATGTGCAGACCCCATTTATGTACACTTACTATCTGCAGCAGTATCATCTGATTGTGGGTAAGGTTTCCCACCATGGTTTTTCCCCTTACAGGGTTTCCATGTACAAATATTGGTGTCATGTGTTGTGGATGAATTTATGTTTTGATTTTATGCATTAATCTTTACCAGTATTGCATTTATCTGTTAAATCTGTCCATCGGTATAATAGACTATCTCATCGGTATTAAAGCAGTAATTGATTAAGTTGTTTTTGGTTTAAAGTTTTAGACAACTTATTCACCCCCCCCCTCTCAGTTGTCCCCAAGACCTAACACTTACTCATCATCTCACTCAGATTGAGAAAGCCTATGATGAACTTAAAGTCATATATAAGAACTCTCAGGCAAAAAGAAGAGAGCATGCTAAAAAAATGATGGAGCTAACTCAAAATAGTTCTTCTGATCAAGCAAACATGGAAGCCCTAGTTCAAGAAGTGGAAAAACTGAATGAATCCAATACCAACCTAAGAAAGCAGTTGGATGGGCTGACTATCTAAATGTGTCAAGAGCTTGAAAACCGGAGGAAAACTGAAGATCTGGTAAAAGACAAAGATCATGAGATCTCCAAGCTGAAGCAAGAGATCAATGTTCTCACCGCTCATCTCCAAGAAAGTAAAGTGGAAAAAGAAGAAGTACAAGGTGAACTAAACATGGCTATTTTTGAGAATGCAACCTTGAAGGAATCCAATGCTTCTATTTCCAAAGAACTCACTGAGTCAAAGGAAATACTTGCCAAATTCAATAAGAGCACTATCAAGCTAGAGAAGAAGCTTGAATTAGCTAAACCGGTAAAGAATACCAATAGACTTGGTTTCTCTGATTATGAGGAAGGTGAGACCTCTAGAACAGAAGATGGAGCATCAAAGAAACAACCGACACCAAAGGATAAAGGTAAGAAAAAGTTCAAACTTGTTTGCTTTAATTGTCTCAAGGAAGGACACACTGCCAATATATGTAGAAGTAAGGCTTACAATAATTTTCCTTATTTTCTAAATGATGAGCCTAGACCCAATAGATTCAATGGTAATTGTTATGCATGCAACAAGTTTGGGCATAGAACATTTGAATGTAGGTCTGTCATGCACAATACCGGAAGGTATCCTCAAAGGAATCAAGGAATTTTTCCTGAACCCTCTAGGAACCAGAATCCAAACTGGTTTAATACCTATAATCATCAGTCAGGTAGTGGTGGCTATCAAGTGGCAACTGGATGGAGAGGAAACTATTTGATTTTTCATGGTCATGGTCACACTATTGCAACATGCAGAAGGAAGAATGGTAACATGAATAATGGACCTTGGAGAGCACCTGGAATGGTTTTCTATCATTGCAAGAAACTGGGTCATACAACAAGATTTTGTAGAACTAAAAGGAATATATATCAGATGATATACCAATCACTCCAGAAGGAAAGATTGATGTTGAAACTATTCAAGCAGATATGAAGAAAACCTGGAAGAAGAAGGTAGAAGAAGTAATTCAAGAAGAACCAGTTTTGGCACCTAGTGTGGAAGTCGCTGAATTGGCAAACTAACCATCAGAAAAGCTTAGGGGGAGCAAATGGTAAAATTTTTTGAACCCCCAGTTTACACCAGTAAAAGACCTCAACCGGTATGTGATACCTATCAGTTGGTAGAAGACTGGAAATAGTAAAAGGCAAATTAGGGTTTACACCCTAATAGTGGAGCATTTATTATGGTAGGTGAAGAACTTGTTTAAAAGAATTTTTCAAGTCATTTTTCACTTATCAGTTCTTGAGCGAAGAAGTTTTTTTTTAAGCACTGAGCGAAGAAAAGTGATTTGGATTACAATTCGAAGAATTTTTCAAAATCTTGAAAAAGAATCAGAAGCTAACATCTATTGGTGAAGTGTAGAACACAAAGCGATATTACAGCAACCGAAGGAGTGTGTGGCATAGTACAATTTGTGAGCCCTAAATTTTGATTTATGAAGGTACTTTTCAAATTTCTCTATTTATCATGGCTTTTGCATCACACACTAGTTCTAGTGCATCCATTGATTCAATAGACTTCATTCAACGGAAGGCAAAATACAATGCCCTATCTCAAATTCCTGCTAGTGTCATAGTGGAGGAAGGCATTTTCGATTACATTGATTGTAAGATTGAAGATCTAGGATCTCTAATGATCCATTCTCAATTGAGTTTGTTCTGTGGGAAGGACAAGAAGATTAAACTGAAATTTAGTATTCTAGAAAAGAAGAAGCTTCACAATGCAATCTATTTCCTTGAACAATTTTCAGATGATCACATCCACATCATTCTGAGTAGAGTGCATGGTGATAAAATGTACTTAGAGCGGGCACATGACATCACACTGGAAGCGATTCATGCCATCACCGATTTCTGTAATGTTGATGAAGTGCCAGCCCTAAGGAAGATCAACAAGACAAAAAAGACCAAGCTCACCGATTCTGTGAGCGAAAAACAAGGAATGACTATCAATCCCATCAAGCATGATCTGGTCAAATATCCCTGCATGGTAATAGCTTACCAGATATTTTATGCTAGTAGGATTAACTCTGTCTCTGTTGCAATGGTAAATAATGCCTACAGGATGATCATGAAAGATGCATCATTTGACTTATGCACCCGTATGCAAAGGCAACTTTTGGTGAACCTAAATTTGATTAAATAGGACAATGCCTTGAGATTTAAGTTTAGACAACTATTGGTTGGGTTGTTCTTCTACTTCTAATGTTACTTCCTAGGGGTTGGAGATATTCAGTGGTCTGTCGACCAACCGGTTACAAAGAAAATCAAGGAAAGCCTTCAAGCGGTTGGAACTGGTTATTCGGAAGTTCTGAATAAATACTTTGATGAGTTTAGATGCAAGATGAGCCAAAGAGTGAGAATATCAGGTGATACTGTCAAGAAATATGAAGATGACATCTGCTTCACCATCAAAGTTGATGAGTGCATAATGGAGGCGGTTGAGCCTAGACAGGAAGAAGTGGAACCCATGGACTATGAGGTAATGTACAACATGCTAGATGGGTATTCTTCTACCCTACTCACCTCGCCCCTTGATCCAAAGGCAAAGAGAATTGGAACCTATTTGGAAAGGGTTACACCGGTTGTAGAACCGTTAGTAAAGAAGGGAAAGGCAGTGCCTTCAGTATCAGCACCGGTTACTGCAGCAAGTCCCAACGTGACCAAGCAGTCACCAACAAAGAAGAAATCGGAAGCTGCACCCACCAAAGTCTTTGAGAGGAAGTGGAAGACAAAAAGAAACACACCAGACTCAGAGCACACTATGTTTGAAGAACAGCCTAAGAAGACTAGGCAAACGAGGAAAAAGACAAAGAATGAACCGACAACATCTACATTGGTAAATATTGATATTTCCTCTTACAAACCTTTGACACATTGTTAAAGAACTATTAAGAATATTAGAAGAAAAGTGCCTGGTTATTTGAAAGAGTTCTTTGATGATTTTAATGATGATAAAAAGGAAGAAGTTGAATAGGAAGTCATTAATTATTTATGTTTTAATGACCGATGGCCATCAGAAATTAAATCTGAGACACTTGATTCTTTATATAATTATTTAGATAACAAATGGCGCATTGCCATAGAGAAGGAATAGGAAATAAGAGAGGAAGTATTTGCACAATACCTTCCTGATGTGCCCAAATCAGAAATTTATGAAGTGGTGGAGAGATATAAGGGCCTCTTCTTCATGAGAAGAAGGAGACTCCTGTTGCTAGAAGGAAAAGTCTTAGAAGTGGTAAAAGATACCCACTCCCTTGCTCAATCCATTCTAAGGTTGCATCAAGTGGCTAAAGCTAATGAAAAGGCTAAGCAAGAACCAGAAATCAATCAACCGGATGACGTATATGATAGTGAAGGAGAACCGGTCATTACTCAATTAGACCCTATTGATGTTGATGCCTTGAATGGTGAAAATGTTACTCCGGATGCACCAATAGAAATAGCAGGTCAGGAGAAATGGGAGGAAGAAAAGAGAAAACAGGAAGAAGATGAAAAGAAGCAAAAGGAAGAAGAGAAGAGAAAAGCGAAAGAGAAGAGAAAAGTGGAAGAGAAGAGAAAAGAGGAAGAAAACAGAAAAGAAGAGGAGAATAAGAAACAAGAAGAAGAAGGAAGCAAAAAAGAAAGAAGAAGAGAAACTAAAGGAAGAAGAAAAGATACAAGAGGAAGAGAAGAAGAAGAAGGAACCAAAGCAGGAAGAAGAAAAGAAATAAGCAGAGGAGAAGAAAAAGGAAGAGGAGAAGAGAAAGGAAGAGGAGAAGAAGAACCAGGAAGAGGAAAAGAAAAAGAAAGAGGAGAAGAAAAAGGAAGAGGAGAAGAGAAAGGAGATGATAAGAAGAAGCAGGAAGAGGAGAAGAAGAAGAAGGATGAAGATGAAAAGAAGCAAAAAGAAGAGGAGAAGCAGAAAGAAGAGAAAAGAAAGACAGAGGAAGAGGAGAAGAAAAGAGCTAAAGAGAAAGAGGAAGCAGCATAGAGCACTCAGGTGGAGACCCCAAAGGAAACTGGTAGTCAAGCCAAACTAGCTGACATTACCAGTCCAATTGACCTCTAGTCTACAAATGAATCGGAGCTGCTGCAAAGCATTAAGGTTGCTCAAGAACGTCTAGAAGTGATAAGGAGGAAGAAGGAGCAAGATGTGATCCAAGCTGCAGTGGACACTCTTACCGGTTTGATACCCGATACCAACCTCCCTAGTACTGATTCCTCTCTGGCCCAACTAAAACACTTATGCATAGTTGTGGAGGACCAGGTACAAAGCCTAGAAGAAGTTGTTGAAGCCAGTGCACAAAAGAAGAATCAAAAGACTTTGAACACTGCCTTGGTGAAGAAGTTGAATGAGCTTTAGTTAGAACTTTAGAAGGCACAGAAAAACATCAAGGATGCTCTAGATGAAGGGAATCTACTACTCAGCAAGATAAGCCAACCCCAATTATTTTGTGATGATGTGTTTGCTCCAAAAGACAAACTGCAAACTGATATGCAGTCATTCATAAGTACCTTCAAGACTCCCTATGATTCCTTCACCACATATAGACAAACCACTCACCGGTTTCAACTCTAGTCTATAAGAATAGAGGCAGAGATAAGCAACCAGACCCAAAATTTGTAGGAACTTCAACTGGTCCTATTGCCCAGACTGCAAATTCTTCAGAAATGCTATCTTAATCTGGATGCCCTAATGGTCACTCAAGAGATGAGTACCTTGGATGCCATGGAAGAGCAGGTCTATCAGATGCAAATGGAGAACGAGGTTGCTACCTCATTTCTTGAATCATGGTCTTTATCCATGAAGACATTTATGCAGGACTTTAAATCAGTTTTTGACAAGTTTCACTCTTTATTATCATAAACACCTATTATTTTAATGCTAATGGAACACGGGTTATTCAGCTATACTTTGTCATTGCTGGCAAAGGGGTAGTAGTATTCTGTATTTAAAATTTTGATGCATGCTATGTATACTTTCATTTTTGTATCTGTAAGGAAGTAGTATACATTGTATTTTCTACAAAAGGGATAGTGTATATGCTTAGGGGAAGTAATTTTGATTATGGCATATCTTTTTTGTAAAACACTTAGATGTCAAAATTTTCCTAAGTGTTGCCATCAATGCCAAAGAGGGAGATTGTTGGCATTTTTTATGATTATGTTGTGATTGTCATTGATGGACACACACTTGCTATGAGATCACTTTGTTAATGTATGAATTA
The DNA here is from genome assembly GCF_030272615.1 of Cryptomeria japonica. Classification (NCBI taxonomy): domain Eukaryota; kingdom Viridiplantae; phylum Streptophyta; class Pinopsida; order Cupressales; family Cupressaceae; genus Cryptomeria; species Cryptomeria japonica. Next base: position 345,735,112 of record NC_081411.1, on the reverse strand, counting down.
TGCTCAATCGGTATTATGTTGTAGTCTTTAGACTATCGATGTTAAGCAGAAAGTGTTTACCGATCTCAAGAGGTATGAATACCCAAGTGGCATGAAGAGCTCAAGTGTTTTAAGTATCTCAAGTGGAGCGAAGCAAAAGAGCTAGAAGCGGCAGTTATCATTTTCCTAGTCTTCATTTTTGTCAATTGGTAATCTGTTTTATAATTGAACCGGTATTACTCTGAGTTACCAACCAGTAATCGGTAAAGTTGTATAAGTCGGTAATGCTCTGTGATGAGTTACCAATCGGTATATTTTTGTGATGAGTTACCATCCACCGACACTTTGACAGTGATTTTCTGTCATGTTACCAAATGTGTCTAGATAAAATGAACCTAGGAACTTGCAATGTAATCTTATTGGACCGACATGAAATCAGATTCCTTTTAAGGACATTATGTCTAGGGTTTTGTATGTGTGTAGCTGTTAGGTTTTTGTGTGGTTGACAAAGTTCTTGTATGTGCAATGTTAACTGAGAAGATCAAGTCTATGTGTTGTAACAGAGTGTGGATTTACTGAAGACTGAAGTAATGCTGAAATGCATTAGCAATGAGCTATCATGGATCTAATCAAGCAAGTTGTGCCATTTGATAGATCATTCACTTGTTGATTACTCACATCTTTGACAAGTTAGAAACCCTTAACTGGGTAGGCCCAAAAAGGCCTTTGTAAAATCTCTAACAAGGTGATTCACATCTATGGATCTGAAATCCTCTCACAAGATAGTCTTTAATTAGACTTATCTCCTAATAGAGATTGAGATTCCTAACAGGATTTGTTCTGGTAAAGAACATTGTATGACCTTAACCGGTCTGGTTACTATTCTAGAGATAGTTACTTATGAGTTTCATCTCACCATGGTTTATCCCATTTGGGTTTCCACATCAAAATATCTTGTGTTACGGTGATTGTGCTTCTATGGGTGAATGCCTTATTTGCTATTTTGTTTGCATGTGTGTTAACTGGTTTGTTTGTGAAACTATTTTACCAGTTTACTGCTAGACTGATAAAGTGTTTAAGTATAGTATTTTTTGGTATACTAATTCACCCCCCCCCCCCTCGCTCTTAGTATTCATCAGAAACATGGGATAAGATGCAAAGAATATATGAAGGAGATGTTAAAATTAAGGAAGCTAAACTACAAAATCTACAAGGTCAATTTGAGGGACTAAGAATGAAGGAAGAAGAAAATTATCTTCAAAGAGTGGATGATATAGTGAATGCTACAATAGGACTTGGAGAGGATGTTACTAATGAAGTAATTGTCAAAAATGTGCTAAGATCATTGACAACAAAGTATGATACAAAGGTCTCTACCAATGAAGAAGCCAAAGACCTGTAAACCTTCTCCATGGATAAATTATTTAGTTCATAATCACCCTATGAAATGAGGAGTGTAAGTGTTGAGACTTAAAAGAAAGAGGCTACCTTCAACACAACAAAGAAAGGAAAAGAAGTGGCAACTAGTCTTGAAGAAAATGACTCAAACATGGTTGAAGCCAACTTTGTTAGAAAGATCAAGAAAGGATCAGGAAAGTACAAAGGTAAAATTCCATTTAAATGTTTTAATTATGAAAATATATGAAACTTTATAGATAAGTGTCCATATGAAGAAAAAAGAGATGATAAGAAGAAAAATGTGAAGAGCATGGGTAAAGAAAAGGTCAATAAATTCTACAAACCAAAGAGAATAAATTACAGAAAGAAGAATAACCTTTATACCATTGAAAGTGATGCTACTAATAAAGAAAGTGTTTTAGATGTGAGTTGAAGTGAGGATGAAAGAGAAGTAAACCTCTTCATCTACTAATGAAGAAAGTGTTTTAGATGTGAGTTGAAGTGAGGATGAAAGAGAAGTAAACCTCTTCATGGCACAAGAGCAAATAGATGATATACATACATCAAGGAGAGATTGTAGGACTCAATTTAAAAATCATAGCTCACTTGATAGTGATGAGGAATATGAAGTTGAGGCTAAGGTAGACCTTGAAGGTGAACTTGTATGTGCACTTGAAGAGATCAAAAGGTTGATAAAGGAGAACAAAATGTATAAGAATGTTGCTACTCAGGAACAAGACCAATTGAATAAGTTTCTTGAGGAACAAAATATTAAAAATCTGAAAAGTTAATTGGAAGAAGCCAAAAGAATGTGTGAGGTGAAAAAATCATATTTGGAATGCAAGGAAAAGGAATGTCAAAAGTTGGAGCAATAAATTGAGAATCTCATCAAAGATCTTAACAAGTGCAAGGATGATCTCAAGATAAAAATGAAGTATGAGAGCAGCACTAATGCATTACATGACATGTTGACTAAACAAAAACATTCCAAAGATTTAATGGGCTTAGGATATGAATCTAGCCAAAGTTACAACATTCAGATGACTTTTAATAAGGACATATATTTTATATGTTCTAGCAAGAATGGACATGGGCAAACTCTTATAGGTAGCAATGCAACAAAGATGAATTATACTATTGTTGTAAGAAACAAACTTGTTGATCACAAAGGGAAGGCCAAGGTGGTTGATGATGGTTTCACAAAAGTCAAGGACACAAGGAAGAGCTCAAGAAGACCTAGACATGTTGCTTGAAGGAAACAAATGAGAAACACTTTCAATAATAGCAATTGGTATGGTTCTCAATTCCATGGTTATCACTTAAAATGCAATGCTTATGGACATATAATTTTATATTGTAGACATATTCTTAGGCCTTCTCCTAATTATGAACATAGGAATCCTTTTGCTGCTCTTAGAGATGTTAATGTCATATGTTATCAATATAATGGTGTTGCTCATAGAAGTCATGGGTGTAGGATAAAGATATTTCATTCATATGGCAATCCCCCTTTCTAATCTTGTAACAAAAACATGAAGTGATATTATTTTCAAAACTTGGCTCACATTGAAAAGCAATGAAAATTAAGGGAAGCTAAACACAGAAAGATAGATGTAGTAGAACCAAAAACAACATCAAATTAGATTGGTGCAGCAGAGAAGAAAAATGAAACTAATAAAGTATGGGTTAAAAATAACAACAAAAAAGAAGGAATCAGATCTAATTGTTCAAAGAACACTACATGCTAAGAGGAAAAATTTGTGGGTTTAGATAGTGGATGTTCCAATCACATGGCAGGTGACAAAAATACAATCACAAAGTTTCAAGATTGGAATGGAGGTTCTGTCAGGTTTGGTGACAACTCCTCAATTAAAATAAAAGGCAAGGGCACACTAAGTATTGATGGCAAGATAAAAGCTCATAATGTATACTATATAGAAGGATTGAAACACAATATACTCAGTGTGATTCAAATGTGTGACAAAGGATATAAGTTTACTTTTGACTCCAAAGGATGTGAAATCAAAAAGGAGAGAAATGTCAAATTAGTTACAGAAGGAAAAATGACTGATGGAAATATCTACAACTTGAAAGAGTTCTTTGAGCTTCAATGCATGATGGGACAAGTTAATGAGAGTTGGTTGTGGCACAAATAGTTGGGTCACATTAATTTTGACAATCTTGTAAAGGTGAGAAAGAAAGGTAATGTAAGGCACATACCTCAAATTATCAAGCCAACAAGCACCTTTTGTGATGAGTGTCAAAGAGGGAAGCAAACTAAAATGAGCTTCACGACAAAAGAGTACTCAACCACAAGGACATTAGAACTCATGTACATACTGATTTGTGTGGTCCCACTAGAACAAGGGATCTCAATGGTGATAAATATTTTATATTGCTCATTGATGACTTCTCAAGGATGAAATAGGTTACCTTCCTTCAAGACAAGTCACAAGAATTTGAAAGGTGTAAAATTTTTAGGAAAATGGTTGAAAAAGAAAGTGAATACAAACTAAAATATCTAAAATCAAACTGGGGGGCAGAATTCACATCAAATGAATTTGAAGACTATTATGAAAGGCACAGAATTAGAAGACAATACTCAGCTCCTAGAACACCACAACAAAATGGTGTTGTGGAAAAGGAAAAATAGGACAATCAAGGAGATGCAAAGAGATATATTGAAGGAATAAAATCTTTCTGATGTATATTGGATGGAAGTAGTCCACACATCAACATACACACTTAACAGGGTGTAGCTAAGAGTTAATAGCAAGATGACTACATATGAGTTGTGGCATGACAAAAAGCCCTCAATTAAATACTTCAAGGTGTTTGGAAGTAAATGTTTCATCAGAAGAGATGAGCATGGCTTAGGTAGATTTGAGTCAAGATGAAGGAATCTTTTTGGGCTACTCTACTCACAGCAGGGCCTATAAATGCAACAACAAATGCCTAAAGAAAAAGTGGTTAATAGCGTAAATGTGAGGGTGTATGAGGATTTGCATAAAGGAAGGAAAAACATAGTAAACCAGAGTGAAGAATCACATGTAGAATATGAAGAGAAATCTAAAAATGAAGAACATGTTGTCAACAAGGCCCCAAATAGATATGTACAAAAGAACTATCCTAAAGATCAGATAATTGGTAACAAGAGGGTGTGCAAACCAGGACAAGACATGAAAGGAACAATGAGTGAGTAAAATTTTGTCTCATGAAAGAAATGAAAACTATAAATTACAATGAATATAATAAGAGTGAAAAATGGATGAAGGAAATGGAGGAAGAGCTTCAGCAAATTGAGAAGAATAAAACATGGAAGTTAGTTCCTAGGCCGGTTGATAAGAATACTATTGGGACTAAATGGGTCTATAGGAACAAAGTGAATGAAGAGGGAAAAGTGATAAAGAACAAGGCCAAACTTGTATGGAAGGGATACTCAGAAGTTTAGGGCATAGAATTTGAAGATACATTTGTTCCAATTGCAAGTCTTGAAGCTATTAGAATGTTTCTGGCATTTTTCAGCATACAAGGGATATAAAGTATACCAAATGGATGTCAACTCTTCCTTCCTTAATGGGAATCTTGAAGAAGAGGTATAAATTAAGAAACTTGATGGATTTCAGCTACATGAAGATGAGAACTTTGTATGCGGATTTAGAAAAGCTTTATATGGGTTAAAACATGTACCTAGAGCATGTATTCTAGGTTGGATAAGTATCTACATCAGAAAGGATTCAACCAATCAAAATTTATATATAAAGAAAAAATGAAATCTCATTATCATAGTGGTTGTATATGTATCTATGATATTATTTTTACAGACAATAAGGAGGTCCTATGTAAGGAGTTTGCTGACCAAATGCAGTCTGAATTTAAAATGTCATTACTTGGATAGTGGTCATACTTTCTTGGACTGCAAATATCAAAGCTAGGAAAATGTATGTTTATCTCTCAAACCAAGTATGCTAAGGATATGTTGAAGAAAGTTCAAATGGAAGATAGAAAGTCAGTTAGTATCCCCATGGTGACAAGATGCAAACTAAGAAAGAATGATGATTCACTTAGTATAGATCGGACTTATATAGATCCATGATTGGAAGCCCATTTTACCCAGCTGGGTCAAAACCAGATATAGTTCAAGCAATATGTGTGGTTGCCAGATTTCAAACAGATCTAAAGCAATCACATGTGAATCTAGTAATGAGAATAGTTAGCTATCTGCAAGGGACACTTGATTATGGCTTATGGTATCTGAAGGATGGTGATTTCACTTTACAAGCCTACATAGATGTAGATTGGGCAAGTTTTGTGAATAATACAAAGAGTACCAGAGTTGGAGCCTTCTTCCTTTGTGATAGGTTGGTCTCTTGGAATATCAAAAGAAAGATTTAATTTCCCTATCCACTATAGAGGCTGAATACATTACAACTGTATCATGTTATTCACAAGTCCTATGGATGAAACAAACACTTAAGAACATACAAGTTGAGTTTGTTGATCCAATTTCCATAAAATGTAACAACTCAAGTGCAATCAACATCTCAAAGAATCCAATCATGCACTTAAGGACAAAGCACATATTCATTAAGTATAATTTCCCGAGAGAGAAGGTAGCTAAAAAGGAAGTGAAAGTGGGATATGTATGCATAGGTGAGAAAGTGGTAGATATATTCACCAAGCCTTTACCTAAGGACACATTTGAGTATCTCAAACTCAATTTGGGTGTTGTCCCTCCTTCTACCAGCACCTAAATGCATTTGGATGGATGTGGTTCTGGGGGAGCTAAAAGATTTACATTCTAATCCTCGAACCCATGTATGTTCCAAGGGGGAGACATGCAATACATATTATTTTTGATCTTAAGAGGTGATAAGAAAATTTGTAAAGGCTATATTGTAATAATGTTTCATCTAGCATATAACAAACATGAGTGTATGCAAATGTTGTTTCATATAGGTCAACAAAATGTGGCTCTGACATTACTATCATTGCAGTTGTGTTTCACAATAGATGTGTCTTTCAACTTATTGTCAAATTGAAGATGAGTACAGGGGGTGCAGAGGAATGTTTCAGATAAATATGACTCATAATCATAGGTGCAATGCTTCCAGCAGAGATATACAATCTAAGGGGGTGTTTGTTGGTAGCATATTGGATGATTTATCAATTGGTATCAATGTTTGGTTATCCCTTTGCATATCAGATGAATTATCAGAGAGAGGTAGATGATTTTCCATGGTTTTCGAAGGGAGCTACATGTTCATGAGTGTTGACATCAATGCCAAAGGGGGAGATTGTTGGCATATAGTTTCCATTGATGTCAACATGATCAAATGCATGTTGTTCTGGTTGAGTATGCAAGAAGACATGGAGTGCAAATATGTTGGCTTCATGCTAAGGTTGTAGAAACAAATGAGTTGTAGATGTACAAATGGGTTGAATTCATGTGTTCCAGAGTTGTCTTGATGTTCTACATCAGCCTCATAGTGTGTTGGATCCATCAAGTTTAATCCATGTTTGTTGCAGATTAAAAATGTTGAAAATATCTATTATGGTAGGTTTTCGGTGAGACATCTTTTTCTCTCATCAACATCTTCCTTTGTGGATGAGACATGGCTTATCAACATGACCAATTTTGCCTCTCATTGGCTCCTTGGTGTTATACCAATATGATTCCCTTTCGATGTGACATGCATTTACTCTTAGCAACATCCTTCTTTTCAGTGTGTAGATCCTTTAAGTCTTGGCGAAATACCCTTTTCGATGTGATGGGTACGAGGTCCTACTGACACTGGTTTGCATTTTGGAGTAACATGGCGCTTCGCCATGACACCAAATTGGCTCTTGCAAACCCTTAATGCTATATTAAAGGAGGTTTCTTTGTTCGTTGTGACCACAAAAACTCATCTCGATAAAACCCTAACTACATATTTTGTCCAAATAGAAATATTTTATAGACTCAAATGGATGTTGACTACTAAATGGTTCACATGGATGATTGACAAAGGTTGACCAGAAGACAAAGATGAAGACTTTGACGATGTGATGGATTGAAGAAGATCACTCTTGTGGGGTAACACTAACATGAAGGAATAGGTGCATCCCACTATCCCATGCTCGGGTAAACTTACAAAAGATGAAACTGTGGGGTTATAAGGAGAAGAGACGTGTGAGGGTCCCTCCCATCTCGCAAGTGCAGGTCTAAAATGGAGAGACATAAATAGATGCCGATAGATGTAATATCCACATGGATGGGTCGATTGATGAAGACCAGATGACATGGATGATGATTTTGAAGATATGGAGCATGCCGAACAAATGAAAGCCAATTAGATTGAAAGAAGATATTACATGCAAAGAAGGTGTACATTAATGAGGTAAATTTCTATCCAATCAGATCAAGTCGAGAGGAGATGAAGCAACATTTAATGGAGGTCTTGTTGTTGTTTGTTGAGAGGCTTGAGAATATCTATGAAAGTGATATCAGACCAATGATTACTAAATATAGTAATCTATGCTCAAAGATGCAATCTGTATAAAGAACAATACCAAGAGTGTGCATTTATTAATGGTAGCTACTTTTTTGAATGAAATGTATAGAGGATCAAATCTGCCTACAGACATGATCTCTTAGAAGCTCAAGAAGATTAATTTTAAGTTCCTTTCAGAGGGAAATTTTCTATGTACAAAGATGACCGAAAGGAGAAAGCTTTGAAGTGATGTGACTCAGGTGTTTGAGATGAGATAGAAGAGATAATATATGTATGTAAAACTGAAAATAGATGAGTAATTGGGAAGTTAAGATAGATAAAAATGGAGTTAGCTATGAAAGAAGTGAGTTGCACAAAAATAGAGAAGTGTGTGCATCTTGAGAAGGTGAGAGTACAAAAAAAAGGCAATAAGAAGAAGAACATAATGATCAACAGAGGGTGAAAAGGAAAAGAAGAAATCTTAGAATTGGCATAAGAGAGAAGTAGTGTACGTATGTCTATTAGACTCCAAGGGTTACAAAATCCATTTCTAATAAGGAATTTCATTGTATCAAAATATATCATTGAGTCATTGTAATTCTTTGTGTGGCTGCTTAGAGTAGGGGTAGGTTCTCCTTGAAAAGGTGCTCTAAATTTAGGGGTTGGTACTCCTTGGGTTGGTGCCCAAAAATATATTGTAATCAGACATTTCATTGTGAGGCTAGATTAGAGTAGTAGACTCTAGTATCTTTTCTCATCCAGGTTTTTCCCCACAATGGGTTTTCCTCGTATACTTTGTGTTGTGTGAATTATCTTTGTGTGCTTGTTCTTTCAATCTCTTTGCATAATTAGTGTTTGCACAATTGGATTTAAATTTTAAAGATTCACCGATTCACCCCTCCTCACTGACCAAATTGTGTTCTTTCAAACATAAAATAGATGTCTTCAAAATGATATCTTTCAACTTCTTTTATATATATTTATCTATTATAGTTATTCATGTTCTCTATAACTAAAATAATTATAAAGGAAGTAAATAATAATTGAGATATTTGAACTAATATAATTTATCATTTTGCTCAAAATTTAAAAATGGTATAAAAGAAGACCAAAAATTTAATATACGTATATAATTTTTTTACAGAATTTTTAAGAGACAAGTGCAATTATCTTTTCTAATTCTATGTTGTTTGTGTAATTAAATTTTTTAAAAATAGCTATTCTAATATTTTGTCCTCTTTTTTATTCTAATATCTTATCTTTTTAGATTTAGTGTACTTATATGTTTATATTTATATTATTTATACTGTGTTGATTATACTTTTATATTTTTTTTTATTAACTAGGGATTTCATAGTGCCCAAACCTTGTTACAAAGAAAAAATCAGATTTACCCAAGAGGTAACCAGAGTAGGCATTGAATAAAATTTGTAACATTCTTAGCTATCATTTCATCTTTCTTCCTTCTTTGTCCAAGTATCCAACCAGAGATGTCTTCCATACTCAAACACATAGGTGAAGGAAAAGTTGAAACTACTTTATCAGTCCCAAATGGTCGAACAACAAACAAATAATGGGGCAGAACAATAATATTAGGAACAATAACTTTGTCAAAAGAATCTAAGTTATTTTGACAAACAACAACTAAATAAAAAATAATAAAAGAATTCCTAAAACTAATATGAATCTTAGAAATAACCACTTTATCATTAGGAATAGATTTAGTTTGATAAAAAAAAAAAAACCTTAATAAACAATACAAAAATATTTGATACCAACATGATTCAAACTGACATGACTAGATTCAGAGGAAGCCAAAGTGGGAGAGGAGAGATTTGAAGCCTGTGAATTACTGAAATCATTAGGGAATATCATTAGATATTTAGTGAGATGATATTTCTACAAAGAAGAAGAGGACTTGTGAAGGCCATGTGAATAGCTAGAGGTCATATGTCCTGTAGCATAGCATCATTTCCAACAAAAAAGAGTGCCTTCATAATCAACTAGTTGTGTCCAAAGGTGATCATTAACTTATAAAATAATTTCACCTAGAAGAGCTTTAGACATATCAATCTCTACTTGAATTCAAGCAATGGAGGCATAGGAGATATAGGAATAATTAGTAGTAGTAGTAGTATACACTTTTAGAACTACCTCATAGGTAGATTTACACAAGAAGTGTAAGGGAAGATAATGCAACTTCTCCCTAGATAAAGTAAATCTCAATGGAATCCATAAGAAGGATAAAAGAGGGTGTCCAAAGACAAAGTAAGAGAGGGTGTGAACCCTATGTCTAGGCACCTGCTATGAGAACATCCCTATTAGTAGTAGAAGCAAAGCCAACAACGAAGAAATTCCAAGTAAATTTCTATCTTACTGTCCACCAGAGGAAGCAAATCGGTAGAGATCTAAAGATTCAGATCAAGCAGAGACAATCATAAGTGGAAAATCTCACGAATGAGGCTCAATTTAGAGAAAAAATCTCATTGTCTATCACTCCCTTGGCCAACACCACTCTGGGAGAGGTAGGGGCAGAAGAAAAAGGTATTGGCCTATGTATAGAGACCCGAGATTGAGAGGAAACCGACATGATTTTTCTCTACAAGTTAACATAGGTGCATGGATGACATCTAGGGCAAACATGGCTAGAAAAATTAGCGGCACTAGCAACAAGATGAGAAGAGACTCCGCAGAGAACACCCTTTGCAATGAAACACATGACACGCTCAAAAGTTGTGGCTAGAGAAAGAACATGCAAAGAATCTCCACCATTAGCTAGACAGATAATATCAAGTTAGATAGCAGCTCCAACAGCAACCAAAAAAACATCATCTCGAACACAAACTACAGTTATAGGCTTATCAACTATATCTATAGCAAAAGAACTGTCCTCCCCTGTAGGCCCTAAATCAACCACCAGGTCCAATGCAAGAGAGGGGCCATTCGATGGGAGGGGCAATTCTGAATTGGAGAGGGCAGGAAAACTCTTGCAGCGGGCGAGATCCATTTCTCTAGGTGTTATTTTGTTCAATAGATGTGAATTATACTTAATATTATTAATTAAAAGTAAAATATGAATTTTGAAATGCTCCAAGGCCTTTTACAATAGATTCGTGGCACACAAAATTGGTTCCATGAGAAATGAATGACCAAAAATAATAGAAACAACATAACTATTATTAGACATCCAAATGCAACACAACACCAAAAGGCATAGCCTAAATGATGATAGATACTATTCTAGCCAACCTCACATTAAAGTTGGGTTTACAAGACCAATCTTCTACTATCAATAAGAATTGAAGAAACCGAACGCTCTCGGTCCTCTTACGTAGGATAGGGAGGGGATGACATCCCATGGAGAAAAGAGTGCTTAATTGATGAGAATGAATTACAATAGAGTGTTTTCATTTTTAATGGAGCCCCATTGATAACAAATGTAGTAGATTCATATACTTCGAGTAACAAATGCAGTAGAAACTCGTGCTCATTTAATAATTAGAGAAAACATATGGACCGCATTCATATACCTCATATTACAAAACATAAATACAAGGTAATGCCTGGTGGGTAAATGTTTATCTTGAAGGCATCATCTATGAGTATCGAAATTCCTTTCATCTACTTTACACAAAACAAGTCTTTTAAATTAAAATCTATGAAAGAACCCTGCATGATAATTTAATTCCAATTTCTATTACACAGCACATAAGTTGTGCTCATAAAAATACCCTCAACAGTAGCAACTATTGTAAATGCAGAAAGCCGAATCTTTTGACTGATGATCCAACAATAAATCTTGTACATATTTCCATTCGTACAAGTCATCATCGCACTATCCACTGTAAAAATCCACAAAATTAAACATGGTTTCTTTTGTTTTCCTATCATACAAACATATACGAAAATGTGAAATCAAATACAATTTTTCTGTTAAAGTACCTGCAGTATATTTCTGTTAACTAAAATTTGAATTTTAGTTAACATTTTTAGTTTGTTAGTTATATTTTAGAAACTAGTTATATTTTTTTAATTAGTTAGATTAAGTTGATAATTTCATTATGTAAATGGGTTAATTTTTTAATGAATATAAACAAGGATAATCGTGTACCTGCAAAATTACCTTTGCACTTTTATGTTGATGACATGCAAATCACAATTAAAATTTTATTTTGAATTGTTTGATACCTTTATTACTATCTTAGATATATATATGTAAAAGGCATCAAGATTTATTCTTATAATCTTATTTATTTTTAGATTCAATTCTCTATATATAAGAAATAAAATAGATGTCTCAAAAATGATATCTTTGGACTTTTTTTTACGTACAATTATCTGTTATGGTTATTCTTGTTCTCTATAACTAAAAAAATTATAATGAAAGTAAATAATACTTGAGATATGATAACTAATATAATTTATCATTTTCCTCAAAATTTGAAAATGGTATAAAAATAGACTACAAATTTAATATACGTATATAATTTTTTTACAAAAATTTTAGGAGACAAGTCCAATTATCTTTTCTAACTCTGTTGTTTGTGTAATTCAAATTTTTAAAATTAGCTAATCTATAATCTTTTGTCCTCATTTTTATTTTAATATCTTTTCTTTTTAGATTTTGTGTACTTATATATTATTTTTACCATGTTGATTATACTTTTATATTGTTTTTGATTAAATGGGGTTTTTATAATGCCCAAACCTTCTTACAAAGAAAACATCAAATTTACCCAAGAGGTAACTAGAATTAGGATTGAATATGATTAGTAACATTCTTACCTATGATTGCATCTTTCTGCATTCTTTGTACAAGTATCAATCCAAAGATGTATACTGTACTCAAACACACAGGTAACATGATTCAAACTAACATGACTAGATTTAGAGGAAGCTGAAGTGGGAGAGGAGAGTTTTGAAGCCTATGAATAACCGGAATCATCACAGAATACCATCAAATATTTAGTAAGAGAATTTTTCTACCAAGAAGAGGAGGATTTGTGAAGGCCATGAGAATAGCCAGAGGCCATATGTACAGCAGCAAAACCTTATCTGCAACAAAAAAGAAAGTCTTCATAAACAATTAGTTGTGTCCAAAGGTGATCATTAACCTAGAAGAGCTTTAGACATGTCAATCTCTACTAGAATTCAAGAAAATCAGGTATAGAAATAATTAGTAGTAGCAGTATCCGGATGCAGAAAATTACCCAAGGCATTACCAACTACCTCATAGGTAGATTTACACAAGAAGTCTAAAGGTAGATAACGCAACTTCTCCTCGAGATAAAGTAAATCTCAATGGAATCCATAAGAAGGATAAAAGAGGGTGTCCATAAGAAGCAAAGCCAACAACAAAGAAATTCCTAAAATAGGAGTAAATTTCCATCTCACTGTCTGCCAGAGGGAGCCAATCGGTAGAGATAAAAATATTCAGATCAAGCAGTGACAACCATAAGTGGAAAATCTTGCGAATGAAGCTCAATTTGGAGAAAAAATCTCGATGTCTATCACTTCCTTGGCCAACACCACTCTGGGAGAGGTAGGGGCACAAGAAAAAGGTATTGGCCTACGCATAGAGACCCGAAATTGAGAGGAAACCGACATGATTTTCCTCTACAAGTTAGCATAGGTATGAGGATGAGATCTAGGGCAAACATGGGCAGAAAAATTAGCGACACTAGCAACAAGATGATAGGAGGCTCTACAGAGATCACCCTTTGCAATGAAAGACATGACACGCGCAAAAGCTGTAGCTAGAGAGAGAGCATGCAGAGAACCTCCGCCATTAGCTAGACAGAGAATATCAAGTTGCGTAACAACTCCAACAGCAACCAAACAAACAAAAATATCTCCAACACAAACTATAGTTATAGACCTTTCAACTGTATCTGTAGCAAAAGAACTGTCCTCCCCCGTAGGCCCTAAATAAACCACCAGGTCCAATGCAAGAGAGGAGCCAATTTTGAATTGGAGCGGGCAGGGAAACTCTTGTAGTGGGCGAGATCCATTTCTCTGGGTGTTATTTTGTTTAATAGATGTGAATTATACTTAATATTATTAATTAAAAGTAAAATTTGAATTTTGAAATGGTCCAAGGCCTTTTACAATAGAATGACTCATGGCACACAAAACTGGTTCCATGCGAAATGAATGGCCTAAAATAATAGAAACAACATAACTATCATTAGACATCCAAATACAACACAACAACAAAATACATAGCCTAAATGATGATAGACACTATTAGAGCCAACCTCACATTAAAGTTGGGTTTAGAAGACCAATCTTCTACTATCAATGAGAGTTGAGAAAACAGAATGCTCTAGGTCCTCTAACTAAAGATAGGGAGGTGATGACATCCCATGGAGGAAAGAGTGCCTAATCGGTGGGAATGAATTACAATTGTGTTTTCATTTTTAATAGAGCCCCATTGATAGCAAATTTATTAGAATCATATACTTCGTGAAACAAATGAAGTAGAAACTTATGCTCATTTAATAAATCACAGAAAACATATGGACCGCATTCATATACCTCATATTACAGAACATAAATACAAGGTAATGCCTGGTGGATAAATGTTTATTTTGAGGGCATCATCTATGAGTATCGAAATTCCTTTCATCCACTTTACACAAAACAATTATTTTGAATAAAAATCTCTGAAAGAATCCTGCATGATAATTCAATTCCAATTTCTATTACACATAGCACACAAATTGTGCTCATAAACATACCCTCAACAGTAGAAACTATTGTAAATGCAGAAAGCCGAATCTTTTGAATGATGATCCAAACTCTATTGGGTAACAATAAATCTTGTACATATTTCCATTCGTACAACTTATCATCGCACTGTCCACTGCAAAAATGCACAAAATTAAACATGGTTTCTTTTGTTTTCCTACTCATACAAACATGTACGAAAATGTGAAATGAAATACAATTTTTCTGTTAATATTACCCGCAGTATATTTGGCCCAGGTCTTCTATACGGAGCCTGTGCAGTTTGTTTGGGCTTAATTTGTACTGCTTCTCGTGGGGGACTTTCTTTCTTGTTATTCTCAAATTGCTCTAAACTGCAATAACCCAACTTAACTCTATGTTAAATTCTTCAAAATAAAAAATAAACTCTAAAATCATAGTCAAACCGAATTTCAAATCTCACCGTTGTTTAGCAGCCATTACAGCCCTATTGCGTAATTCCTTCATTCTTAACTCTCTTTCTTCCCTCTTTCTTTTGGTTTCTGCAAAAGGAATCCAACTGAGTAATTTTGACACTAAAGCCCCCATCTCAGGGAATTCAAAGTTGTTTACAACGCAAGCAATCCATAAACATTAGATATCAGATCTAGGAATATTATATACAATAGAATTGTCATTGGCACGATAAACATATATTCCAAGAGTATCGGGCAAACCGAAGTTTTACAGATTGGACAAATTAGCCACGTTAAAACAGAGGACTGTTTTTTGTATGCCTTGAGCAGAGAACGAGGATGACAGTTGTTTATCGAGAGAGATCCCTAAAATTACCGAAGTTTGATATTGATGTGCTTTTAATTAATATATTACTCCACTGTCCGCATATCATACGAATTATGACACCAGATGAGGACAACGGGTAAAGTCATAAACCTGCTGCCCCTGTAGAAATTTAAGTCCTCTGACTACCAATAGAAATTTAACAGAAGATGTAGGAAGCAATCTTATTATATAGCACAAGGGTTTTGTTAATCTCGCCAAAGGTTATATAGTCTAGGATTGCATTGTAAATTTAAATTATTTTATTTTCGAGTTTAAAAAAAGTGATTATTTAATTTTATAATTATTAAAAATAATTTAATGTTTAAACTTATATTAAAGGTTAAAAAGTTAAAGGTTAAGTTAAGATTTAAGTGAGTTAATAATAAATGTAATTATAATTATTTTTATTTTTTTCAACTTTTAAAAGTAAACAACAATTAATGATTAAAAGAGTTGAGTTTAATAAGCAGAAATAGATATTAATTGAAAATAGTACTTTAGATTTAATTTAACATGTGAATGACTTGATATTTTATTATGATTGACAATTGAAAAAAAAAAATTAATTCTAGATATAAAATTTAAATTGTTCACTAAACTTATATTGTGCTAGGCTACACATTGGGGCTTGATTTGGGATGAAAATACTACAACCTAATCTATTCTTTGTGCTATAAATTCATTTGTTGTGGATGCAAACATATTCATTGTGATCTTTCTATTCTAACCTTAAAAAAAAAAAATGATCTAGTAGGGTTTATAAATTTTCTATAGAAAAGACAATGGCTTTTGTTGATAACACTCAAACCCTTTTTTTTTTCTTGAACAATATATACAAACATGCCAGCAAGTTAATGCCTGCCTTGATAAAATAATTTTAATGTGGCACTTAAAAAACTATTTTGACTTCGAAATGGCGGCACTGGATGGCAGCAAGATCAACATAGGAGTAGGATTACCGATGTGTGCTATTCTGGTGCTCAGTCTACGAAGGTTGGATCTTGGAGCAATGAAGCGGACATTGCCTTCCCCATCAAGACAGGTAGATTGCATGTTGTTCAGAAACCAGTTAATGCTGGGAAAGCAGATATGGTCCAGGGCAACAGACATTCCAGACCTTGGTTAACCTATGGAAACCCTTATTCAAGTTGTAACCAGTTCCCTATTCACCCGCATAAGTGGAAGAAGAATGGTTTCATTTGGAATAACATAGGCTGGTTTCGCAAGGCTAAGCATCCTGCATTTGAGGCCCCCCGAAACTGGTATCCACCGCCTGAACTTAGCATTTCTGGTGCGGCACTCGAGAGAGACAATCCTCACACTAACTCTTTTTTGGTTCCCCCGATTGATCATGGTAATCTCCAAAAGTGGAATGGGCACCTCAGGCAAGATATCTCAAGGGCGGACCAAGCCAAGTTTTGGAGATCCAATTTTCATCCTAAAACTCGGAACCCTTGGTCGAACCAAGAAAGACACCCTGACTTTCGAAGAGCCACCTCCTCCCTCAGTGACCCCGTTTTCATAAACTGATAAGAAAAACGTCAAGACCCACCATCTTTTTGGATGAGAATAAAATTAATTCTACTAGGTCAAACTTACTTGAGTCTTGCCTTTTCATCAAGTGGGTGGTGGAAAGTGGGTTAAGGACACATTTGAATCCTGGTGTAGAGCACAGTGGGGAAAGGATATTAACATTAATATTCTCTCGAATGATTTCTATATGATGTAATTTATGGGCAATGAGGAGAAATGGCAAGTGAAAAATAAAGGTCCATACATCTTAGATGGCATTGAAGTTCACACCATTGATTGGCAACCCAATTTCAACCCCCGAATGCATGTATTGTCTAACAGCAAGGTATGGATAAGACATTGTCCCTTGGATTATTGGCACATTGATGTCATTAAGGATATATGAAAAGACCTTGACACCTTTGTATCGACAGATGACATCTTGGAGGTTAAATAATGGGGAAGCTTCCTCAGAATTTGTATTAGCACAGATCAAATCACCAAGATTCCTGATGAAGTTAAAATTATTGGGGCAGGGAAGATCTGGATCCAAAAGATTGATAGAGAACATAAGCTGCATATTTGTCCTAAATGTTTTTCCTTAGATCATACTGGTATACGTTGTGATGTTTCGGCTACGATACAACAAAGTTATTCCTGTATGCAACCTCCTATTGAGGTAAAACTACAACCGGAACCTCCTGTTGCCTTTCACACCGGGGAAGATTTTTGCAACGATACTCTTGACAAGGAGAATATTCCACTAATGGAAGAAACCCCTTTGATCATAGTTCCTCCCTCCTCAAGTCAAAGTGAGAGCCAACAAGATCTTTTCACACTTTTGGAGAAGACAAAAACCCTATAGGAAGACATTGAATCCAAGTTAGCGGATTCACTTGCACCCTCCCTTTTTGTGTCCATGAATCAACTGGTAATTGAAAATGGCAATCTTCACTCTTAGGATATAGAGACTGGCACTATGAGGGACATGGGAGGGCAAATTTTCTCCTTGATAGGCATTGAACTAGAAGATGGTGAAATTGAAACCTCCTCTTCAGAGGGGGAGGAAGACTTTGAACCTGACTTAGATCTTATATTGGAGGGTACTTCAAAAGGTTTTGGTAAGTCGGATTCAACTATTGATAAACCAAATTTTAAGCCAAAATGTGTGTGGGGGTGCAAGTCCAAAAAATTTATGCTAGCAGTGGCTAGTGCTGCCAGTGGTCAAACCAAACTTAATTTAGGGAAGGGAAATGCCCTTCCCCAGGAGAAATGAAACTCATATCTTGGAATGTCAAGGACATCAATACCCCTGACAAATGGCACTTGATTAAGCACCAGATTGATGACACCAAAGGAGATATTTGGCTACTATAGCAAACTAAATGGAGCAAGGTTGAGTCTACTGCTAAAATGAGAGTTTGGAAATAGTGGAATGGGATTTTTAGGCAATCGGATGGAGCCTTTGACGGCTTAGGAATCATTTGGAACCCCATGAATGTTAAGATCTCACTTGTCGGGGAAGATAAGTATTGGCAACGTTGCTCGGTAAATGTTCTTGGACGGAATGAGAATTTTAATCTTTTCAATGTGTATGGACCATCTACTGCTAGTGATAAACGAGCTCTCTGGGATCTCTTATCCAGCAAACTAAATAGTATTACCGATGGTAGTTGTGTGGTAGCCGAGGACTTCAATGCGATCCTTTCTGGCACGGAGAAAAATGGGGGTATTCAGAGGACTGGTACGTCCTAGAAGGAATTTTTTGATTTTGTTGAGAAGAATCACCTCTTAGACATTGTTTCAAAAAATGGAATTTTCTCATGGATGAACCAGAGAGTGGGTTTTACTAATATTGTTGAATGGCTTGACCGGTTTCTTGTTACTACTGAGTGGTTAGGACAAAATATAGTCTTAGAATCATCGATTCTCTCACTTATTAGATCATATCACTACCCGATCTATTTGGAGGTCGCCTTGGGTCAAGCAAAGGGAGGTACCCCATTCCGGTGTGACAAAATGTGGTTCAGAGTGCCTGAACTATATGACCTTATAGCTGCTTGGTGGAATGCACCAGTTTTTGGGAATCACTCGAGACTACTCATTCTCAATAAAAATCTCAAGTCTATTAAGGTCAAGATCAAAAAATGGAATAAGATCCATTTCAAGAATATTCATACGGAGAAATTAAGAATTAAGGCTGAACTGGCAAACTTAACCAGCTCTGTTATCACTTCAGGAATGATTGAGGATCTATTTAGCAAAGAAAATTCTCTCAAATTTGGCCTAAATGAAATCTTTTGGTGTGAGGAAATCCACTGGTGTCAAAAATCAAGGGATTTATGGCTAAAGGAAGGTGATGAAAACACCAAATTCTTCCACTGGTCGGCCACTACCAATCGAAATAGAAATAGAATATTAGAGATTATGAGACTGGATGGAGTCACTGTCAAGAATTATGAGGACATTGCGTAGGAAGCTGTAAGATTCTTTGACTCTTTGTTGAATGGTGAGCATCAGATCGACCATGAAGCAAGAGCCATAATTCTGAACTCAATCCCATCTGTTATATCCGTTAATCAAAATACAACTCTATGTACTCCTATTTCAATTGATGAAGTAAGGAATACTACCTTCTAGCTGAAACTGGATAAGACTCTTGGCCCAGATGTCTTCCCTGCTACTTTCTTCCATCTTTCTAGGATATCATTGCTCGAGATCTACATCTTGTAGTAGAAGAATCAAGAAAGAAGATGACTATGTTAGGGGCTCTCAATCACACCTTTTCTACTCTAATTCTGAAGAAGCCAAATCCACAACAAATGAGTGAGTTTAGGCCCATTTCTCTATGCAACACTGTATTTAAGATTGTAACAAAGATCATAGCTAATAGATTGAAGCCCCTCCTTAAACACATCATATCAGATGAACAAAGCGGATTTGCCCATGGAAGATCCATTGTGGAAGGCATTATCATTGCTCATGAAATGCTTCACACAGCCAGGAAGACCAAGGACTCATGTATGATTTTAAAACTGGACATCCTAAAAGCTTATGACATGGTGGATAGGGATCTCTTATTTGATGTTCTTAATAAAATTGGCTTCTAAAAGGAATGGCTCACTTGGGTCATGAGTTGCCTCTCTTCCCCCAAATTCTCTATTCTGGTTAATGGCTCATCCCATGGTTTTTTCTCTTTGATAAGAGGAATCAGACAAGGTGATCCATTATAACCATTTTTGTTTATCATAATGGCTAAAGATTTAGGTTGATCTGTAAGAGCTCTTCAGCAAGATGATCGTTGGGTTGGAGTTAATGTGGCAATAGGGGTTGAAACAATGACTCATCTCCAGTTTTTAGATGACACCATTATGTTTGGTTCGGCTTGTAGGAGGGAAGCTAGAACTATTAAAATATTCCTTGATGATTACTATATGGCTTCTGGGCAGAAAATCAACTGGCATGAATCTGAAGTGTTTTTTGTCAACACTCCACTTAACTTGCAAGTTGTATTATCAAGGATTCTTAATCTCAGAGTCGCAAACTTCCCTAGGAAGTTTCTTGGTACCCCCCTCTTCATTGGCAGTAACAGAAATCACTACTGGAAGCATCTTATTGATAAGTGCAAATCCAAACTTGCAACTTGGAAAGGCAAGTGGTTATCCTCTACTAGGGAGCTCGCTATGATAAAGTCGGTTCTTTCAGCACTACCAGTTTTTTCCATGGCTTGCGTGAGATTACCAGTGGCAATTGAAGATGGATTGATTTTTCTAATGAGAAATTTCCTTTGGAATGGTTTGGATGAAAAAGGTAAATTCCCTTTGATAGCTTGGAAAAATATCTGCCAACCAAAAAAGTCTGGAGGTGTTGGCATTCGCCAAATCTTGATTATGAATTTAGCAATGGGTGCCAAACTGGTTTAGGAAATTTGTAGCTGTGGGAAGCAAAAATGGGCAAGGCTCCTCAAACATAAATATATGGACTCCCTGGAGCCTAAAAGGATTCTGACTATCAGCAATCCTCCTAGAGGCTTGGCTATCTGGAATTTCATTATGGACAATAGGGAAATCATAAGTGATCAGGTTACCTGGGATATCAGGAATGGCAGGGATGCCTCCTTTTAGTTTGATTCTTGGTTTGGTGAAGATGCCCTATGTCACAACCCCTCTCTACAACCTATTATGGCAGAAACTTGTTGCCTTTGGGGGAACAATATCTATGATTATGGTTATCCAATCTAAGAAAATAGTATTGCTAAATAGAAATGGAATTCTTTGGATCAGCTAGACTTGGATCAGCTTCAAAAGGACTTGTTTATTGACATTCTCAACAAAAGGATTATTTTCCCTTTCTCTAATAAGGACATTATTAGGTGGTGTGGTTTCTCTAATGGTAAATACAAAGTATGTTTTGGTTACAAACTGAAAGAAGCGGCTATTGATAAAAAAGACTCGCCTTTTAATCTTTTTTGACATCAACACCTCCTTCTCAAAGCAGGCTCTTTTGCCTAGTTGGCTTGTCAGAGAAAAATATTAACTCAAGAAAGACTCTAGTCAATGGGTATCAATGGACCCAACAAATGTACTTTATGTCTAGAACAGGAAGAGACTGAGGATCATCTTCTTATCTAGTGCAAATTCTCCAGTCACTCCAAGTGGCATTTCATGGGAAAACTAAGAATATTCGGCCCCTTCCCAGCAAGGTTGGATAAGTGGTTTTTGTAATGGCCTAAACCGGTAGGTAAGGTTGTTTTTGTTGATTAGCTTTTTATCCTCCCATCACTTTTGATTTGGGAAATTTGGAAAGAAAGGAACCGCAGAATCTTCCAAGGTAAAGAAATGAGCCTATTGTCTCTTTGTGGGAAAATTGAGAACCACCTGACTGAGCTCCTGAATGAGGTTGCCCAATCCAAAACATTAAAGAAAAATTTGTTCATGGATTGGGATTGTAAGATTAAGTTGGTTCTTCCAAACCTACTCATCCCACCAATCTTCGGACTAGGCACCCCGGTGGATCAAACCAATCCAAGACTGGGGGCGAAATGGGATGCGCCAAAGGATGGGTGGAGCAAGGTAAAATTTGATGGTTCTTCTATAGGAAATCCGGGTAAAAGTGGTATTGGTTGTATAATGAGGGACTCTGATGGTCTCTGTATAAAAGAAATCTCTGAAAAGATTGGTGTGGCTACTAATAATGAAGGAGAATTCAAAGCGGCTTTAAGAGGTTTTCAGTTTGGGAAGAAGCTAGAGGTGCAAAGAATTCATTTGGAGGGAGACTCATTAAATGTTATTAATGTGATCCATTGTAACAACATCCCTAGTTGGCGCCTTAACCAATGGCTTCAATCGATCCTAGTGCCTCTAGTTACCTTTGATGAATTTCTGGTTAGCCACATCTACAGGGAAGGTAATGGTGAAGCAGATAGACTTCATAAATTGGCTATAGCCGTGGGTGACCCCACCTAAATATCCATCGATGATGATTTTCTGTTGGCCTGATTGGTGATGTGGCATTGGTTCCATCGATTGACATGCTATTCTCACTTTCCATTCAGGGGGACGCTCTCTGGTTGGGTTTATTGATGGTTGTGTGCTCTCTGGTTCTTTCTACAACTTTTGATTGCTAAGAAAAATGGTCCTTTTCTCCCCGATAGCCATTTTACCCCCTCTCCACTTTATGGTCACGGTTTTTGGTGGACAGATCAACCATCTTCCCTTTTAACTTGTTAAGGTTTCTTCTTATGAACGAGATGTGACGCATTGCCAACATCATTGATTAGTGTCAGTTTTTGGCCTCGTGGAAATTAAATATAAGTGTACTTCATTAATATCTAGTTATGACTAGATCCTCTCAAGATTTGTTTATGATCACTTGATTCTTAAAGTCGTTCACCAAGTTGAGGTGCTTTGGCGCAGATGGTTTTTTGGATATTGGCAGCTCACGCGTGTGGGTATTTATTGGGTATGAATTGCTTGCAGGATTTCGTATTCTCTGGTTTGATGTCGTGCTATTTAACAATGGTATACCCTTTCTTTCCATCAAAAAATTGCTTTCCTTTCTTGGTGACTCGCTATGGAGACCCCAATCCTCGTTGAAGCTACTTGTTGCTAGATGGCTTTCTTGGGAGAAATCAGGGACAAACATCTGCAAGAGGTCCTCTTCTCTCGGCATCCTCTTATTCTCCACAGCCTTAAGAGGATTTTGGGAAAGGAATTCCTTATGACTTCCTACAGGTACAAAGCCAATACCGATATCCCAGCTTTTTTTCTTACAATGATAATTTACATGGGGACTAGTAAGAAGAAAGCAAAACTATTAACGCAAATGATGTTTAAGCATCGCCTGTTGGGGAAATAGATGTTGTATTGGACAATATTGATGCCAATCTTAGAATTTCGCTTCCCCAAAATTACTATATGTCGCTAAGCAACGGAGCAGAGGTGAAGAAGCTTGTGATTGTTAATTCTCTGGATTTTGAGTCTCTCCAAGCAACCTGGCCTGTCATCTCTAGGAACATTGATTTCCTGCTTAAAGCGGCTAGCATACAAAGTGGGTTCACATCGGAATGGAGGGAAAAATTTCTCTGTGATGAAGATCTAGCAAGTATCAATCACTTTTGGATTTTGGAGAATGGAGATCTGGTGGATGGAAATGACTGGGGTTTTGGGTTGGGTGAAGAGTGGTTCCCAA
Organism: Cryptomeria japonica; assembly: GCF_030272615.1. NCBI lineage: Eukaryota > Viridiplantae > Streptophyta > Pinopsida > Cupressales > Cupressaceae > Cryptomeria > Cryptomeria japonica. The sequence continues at coordinate 345,711,530 of NC_081411.1, read as the reverse complement.
ACGATTACTGACTCCCAAAGAAGAAGGCAGAATCGATAGCTCATTCGAACTATGGCACGAAATGTCCCATTGTCCTGGATGAGGCTAATGTGCTTGTGGATGATGCTTTTGAAGACTCTCTTTGACTACGGTTGTCATTAGGCCCTCCAATCTCTCTATTTTTGAGATTGTCTATTTTTGTCTTAAAACCTCTGTATCTTTAAGAGGTTGGTATATGTTTGTACTCATCCAGCCTTCAGGGTTGGTCTTTCTTATCTTGGCACTAGAACTAAGGTAGGGGGTTTTTTGCCTGATTCTTTCCCCCTACCACTCTTTTTTGTTTAATACAAGGGTGTTGCCCCTCTGCAATGATTTACTTATTTAAAAAAAAATCTATTTTGACTTTAATTGCAAAAAACTTTGTGATATAACTAATGATTTAATATTGTCTATAAATAAATTACTTCAAAGGTTTCTTAATAAATGAGTCAATGGGGTGATAAAAAATCTATGAAAATCTATGGTTTAGTGTGAGAACTTCCAAATTAAATTTGGCAGGCTATCTTGTGTGGCATTTCCTAATACAATTATAGGGTCATGATATGTTAGGTAGTCTAGGGTAACAAGGGAACTAGAATATTGAATAGGTCATAATGAAGGTGGCTAATAAGGTTATTTAGGTAAAAGATTTAGGATTGTGGTCAATTTATACACCAAACAAGTTAAGTTGAGCATTATGCAAAATTGATGTAGTGTTAATTACAAATTATATACGAAAATAGTTAGGGTATCTATAGAGTACATAATGAAAAAATGATAGATTCAAAGATAAAAGGAACACAAATCTTAGAATATTTCAAGATAAGAACCAATATGAGTATTGAAATAAGATACAAGAAGGGGCTCAAAGAAAAACTATTTTCTCTAAAATTAGTAAAACTTAAATTATGACGAGTAATTTTATATTTCTAAACTAAAAATGAATATTTGATATGTTAACATATTTTAGTACACCAAATTAGACTTCTAAGATACTAAATCCTTTCAATTAAGATGGAAAAATACTAAGCATGTATAATAGTTCTTTTATCTATCATATATTATAACATAGTGTCAACCATGCAATCACTAATTTTTTTATTTTTTTAAAATCAATTTGTACAAATTTGGCTCAAAGCATGTAGTACAAGTTATATATTTTTATAGTTTATTTGAGTTTATTTATTTGGAGGGGGGCCATGTTTAAAAAAATATCATTAACTATAAATGTATGTTAACTCACATAAAAATAATTGAACAAATTAATTTTTTAAATGATTAAATAATTATGCATCCATGAATTATATGCAATTATATTCAAACTTGATCAATGAAAGAAAAGAAAAGAAGGTTCAAAAGAGATCGGATTTTCTATTTTCTACTTTAAGTGCATATTATTACTTTTTCAAATAAGGATCTTAGGGATCTAATCCATTAGTGATAAAGATAAGGAATTAGAAATAGAAAATAGTGAAGTGCTACCAAGGAAAGGAAATTTAGAGAATTAGAGAGTATAATGAATGCATAGAGAGCTAGAAGTGGTTAAAAATAATATTGAAAAGTGCTAGTTAATCTGTATCTATGTAAGAGGAGACAAAAAATTTGTAAATATGAATTTATTTTGTCATTGATGTCAAACTTGTTGGTCTGGATGAGTTACTTTGGGTTCAGAGTAATTTTGTATTGTGCAGTTGTATGTGTGTTGTGTACTTGTGAGGAGGATGTGTCATTGTATGGAGAGAATGTAAAGGTATTTTTTATGACAATTGGTGATGTCTTATACTATTTTTGGATTTTTTTGGGTGTTTTCCATACATTGGTGATATATTTTAGAGAAGTATGACTATTCTAGTGAATAATCTATCAGACATTTTGGTTTGGTACATGGTGGATATATATCAAATAGTTATGAAGTCTTAAAGTAATGTTTGTGGATTTATAATATCTTCATATGTTAGGGTTTTAGTGATCAAATGATCTTGAGTTACAATTATTTAAGTCTGGGTTCAGGCCTGAGTAGTGACAATGTAATGTTAAGAGAAATATGTTGCATTCCTTGGATTTGAGAATGATAGGGTGATGCAGATAGTTGTTTTGGGTTACTTGATAGCATATGTTGTTATGTTGATAGTTTTCAAGTATATTTGGTGTTCTGTATTGAATTTTAGTAATGTTATGATTGGCATGTATTAATCAAATTATCATTTAACGCCAACCTAAGGTGCTTTGGTTCATGCGATAGTGTACAGTTGCATGAGAGCTATTTTTGGAGTATATAGAAGTTGTTCTGACATGGTGTGAATCTTCACACAATTCATTTTCCTTCCATATTTCCATCAAAGACTTATTTAGGGCTGATGGTTATGTATCAACATGAAACATCTAATTAGGTCAAGCTAATTGATGTCATTGAAGTTGTTGATGGTATATAATGGTTAAAATCATTGTGTAGATGGATGAATTAGTTTTTCATGTAGAATGAAGTGAATTCAAATTGATATAAAGGTTTAGAGTTTTAGCAGAGTAGTGGTGAAGAGAGTTTCTAATTTATTTTAAATTGTGAACTACTATCTACATTCTAGTAGATGCAACTTTCTACAATTTAGTACTATAAATGTTGTTATATCAGATCAATTATATCTTGCCTTAAAGAAGTGATCTATAGTGTGTAAAAGACACTAATCTATATTGTCTTATAGTTGTGTAACTTAGCCTTCAAGTCACTCCCTTAGTAATGAACTCCCTGGCCTTTGGCCTAAACTTTGGAAATAGTTTCATATATACTATGAGTGTCTCTCAACATTGTTTTTCTTAGTTTCGGTTTTCCATGTAAAAGTATTCATATTTATGTATGAATGGTTTTTTATTTTAGTTATTTACTTTCATACTTATCGTAGATGGAATGAATGTTTCATTAAATGATAAAATGATTATGTTTTAGTACATGTTGATTCAACCCCCATCTCAATATCTAGTAGTGTTCAATAATTGGTATCAAAGCAAGGTTCCTAAAGTTATAGCCTAAAATTTGAGGTAGATCCAGATTTTTGAACACTATATTTGATTTTGATATGGATTCTATGGAACAAAATGAATGTAACATGAATGTTGTCGTAGACATGGGTTGATAATTGAGAGAAGATATAGAAAATCTAGATGAAAGTAGAAATAAATGAAAAATTGTTGAAGCACACATCACCTACTTGAGTAAGCCACTTGATGATCTTGAAAAAAAAGCTACATGAGAAAAATGGTGAAGTGGATATGCTAAGAAAGGAGTAGAAGGAGGATAGAGAACAAATTGGCAAAGGTTTGAAGATTAGAGATGGAAGTTAAGTAATTGGTGCGATGCTTAGTGCTCAAAAGAAAAACAAGGATAAAGGTGGACTTGGATTTCAAAATGATGCAAGCTCAAAGAGGTTCAATAAAGAAGACAAAGAAAAGGAAAATGTCAAGGATGAATTGAAAGACTCAAATGAAGATCAACAAGATTTCATTCTAGTCTAGAATAAGAGGATTGAGAGAAGGACTACTCTTGATCAAAGTAGGTATTCATCAAACTTTAATGGTAACTATTTTTCATGAAATAAATTTGGACATAGAGCTGGCGAATGTAGATGTTAGACCAAATCTTAATCATTTAATGGTCAATGCTACACTTTCAATAAGTTTGAACATAAGGGAAATGAGTTCGGAAGTAGAATGGTATAGAATGGATATTGGAATATAGGTTATGGTAGAAATGTTTAGTCATTCAATGGATATTCCTATGCATGAAAAAAAATTGGACACAGGTGTTGAGTGTGGGTGAAAACATCAACAGAAATAGAAATCGTTCAATACAAGGTCTAATCTATTATAATTTAAATAAAACAGGCCATATAGCTAGGTATTGCAGAGAGAGAAACAAGAAGTCTACTGATTCGGTAAAGAAAATTGATGTTATGGTATGTGCAGGATCATGGTGGGCCAAAAAGGCCCTTAAGTGGTAATGAATATAAAAAAAATCATAATTAGGCAACTTGACGTAAAAATTTGAATAAGTTACGCACATTATTTCAAAAATATGTAAAAATAGAATCTGTAGAAAAGTGAATGTAGTTTCTAAGCTACTAGTTGTTTTCTTTTTAAAAAAAATGTATTTGACAAAAAATTGAATTTTCAATGCAATAGCACCAAAATTTCAGGAAAAAGCTAAGAAGCGAGTATCTATCTGACCACCCTAACCACAATCAAATCATAATATTTTTTTCTAAAATTTTAGATATAAGTAGAAGAATCATGTCTAGATGTGACACATATATTTTTGTATATTTTCTAAAATAAATAACTAGCTTGGATTTTTATACAACTTTTTAAAAATATAAAAACTCCTATGTCTGACCACCATAACTTGGTCAAATCTTTATGAAATTCAATTTATTTCTTAATCCAATGTATACAAAGCATAGAATGTGACACATGTGTCAAATTTAAAAAATGTGATATCATTTGGAAGTTATAGATATTTTTCAATCAGCTTATCAATCAGGACTTTGGTCAGAATATCACCACTTTTTGTCCCCTCATTATCTTGCACATATTGGTTAACAAAGAAAAGGAGAAGATGAAGATCTATTGGGTGAGGAAAATAGAAGAAAGGGTGGAAGAAAAAAGTGAGGATGCATCCATACCCTTTATTAGTGCAAATTCCTCCTCTTGTAACTAGATAGCGTGCACTGTTTGGATGATGAGTTGTTTACAATATGATATAATTTTAGGTGTTTTAGGCGGGTTTTGGATGGTTTAGTTTGTTTCTAGAACTATTTGTGAAAAAATGATAAAATAGAATATCAACTTTATGATCTATAATGGTAATATACATTAATGTTTGTGCAAACCTAGTTGGTGGGTGCAATGGATAAAATAGGATATTAAGTTCATTTTGATCATTTTTGAACATACTATTTTGAGAGATCTTACATGCAAAGAAGATTTTTTGTATGGTCAATGTGTTTGAAGTGTATTTCTTGTAAACCCTAGTTTTGGTATATACTAAAAAATGAGTAGATGGCTAATCGAACTGTAGTTGACCCTAAGCTAAAGCCAAAACCTATTTTCAAGCCATACCCTTATGTGGAAATGGTTTGAGATAAAGATGGAGCATTCTTGAATGTTTGATTGGTTGGATTTACATCAAATATGTCAAGGCATACATTCATGTCGACCTAGAAGAAGTGAGCCATTCTAAGTTTCACAACATTTGAGAGAGGATTACAATAGGAGATATAGTTACTTTTAAGGATCAAAATAAGAGCATTCTAGCGATAGGATTAAATATTTGAAAGGATTTTCTTGATTTTATGTATGAGATAGAATGGGTTAGGATTATTTTGAGTCATATTCATAAGGGTAATGACCATCTTGTGTATGAATGGTATAACTCAGATAAAGAAGTCTGTGAAAATGATATAGTTTCAATACTAACTACTCTAAGGTTAGATAAGAGAGCTATAACAATTGAAGACATAATTTATCAAGGAGTTAGTTATGTAACAAAATATTTAGCATACAAAGTATACTATCAAAACTAAGAGGTTTGGCCACCATGACAATAATCTATACAACACATTAGATGGTGATTGTTGGTGAAAGATTTGACATTTGTGAGCTTCTAAGACAACAACTACTAAAAGACTTTGGAAAAATAAAGAAGAATATTAAGTATGCATTCAAGTATGGTTCTTTGATCATATATTTGGCTTTCATGTTAATGAATGAACTTTTGGGAAGGGATATTCATGATTGGGACAAGTTTTTCCATGTTGTCATATAAATTAGAGAACACATTTGGAGTTTTTGAATGAATAAAAAAGCATGTAATACTACACTCTTGGTGGCTTAAAATTTTCCTTTGTTCCATAATAAGTTGTCTCCATCCTTAACTTATCCATTTACATCTCATCAATTCATTCATTCATTCATAATCTTCCTTAAAAATCATGAGATAGTCCTTAAAAATCATACTAGTCTCAATTCCATAATAATTTGCCTCCATCCTTCACTTACCCATTTACATCTCATCAATGCATTCATCCATTCATAATTTTCCATGCCTTGCTATACCATGGGGAAAAATGAATACAATCTTCCTTGAGGATAATCTTGATATATGTCCTATACATCAATTAGTGATCTAGACATCTTTCAAAAAAGAAATTAAAAAAAAGAAACTTTCAAAGTCCAAAAAATCAAAAGACCTTCAAAATTCCAAAAAAAAAAAGAACATCAAAAAATGTTGGAATTTACAAAAAAAAAAAATAAACTTTTAGAATCCAAAAATTCAAAAGACCTTCAAAATAAATAAAAATGAACAGGAAAAAGAAATATTAAAAAACATCAAATAACCCTAGAAAACCAAAAAAATTGGTAAACAATAAAAAACCAAAAAAATTATCCATCCCTCATAATAAATTATCTCCTTGCATTAACCAACATTTGAGTAGACACAAGAACAAAATAGGCAAAATGTTGATGATAACAAATGATGCATCAATAGACAAAAATATAAGCTAGCCTACAACCTGACTGATCAACTACCTATCACTTTTAGCATCATTATCAAACAACATGCATTTATGGATACATTGTTCCTAGAATAGGCACCCTATCAAATATTATGCCCTAACGATTACATCTTTTGTACAATGAGAATCCTATCAAACATCATCCTGTCAAGAAACACATCTTTAGCAAGAAGATCAGTATGGCTATTAAGTCATCTGGTCGAGTCTTAACTTTTCTTAACTTTTCATTTGATTTATCTTATATCATATTCCTATGCTTCTCAAGGATATCCACAAGTAATCAAAGGAGTAGGGATGTATCATTATTTTTATCTTTCAATACTTTGTCTTGACAATATTATTGGGGCAACTACATTCCTTGTGTGTGATTAGGACCCAGAAAGTAACTCAAAGATCATCTAATGCTTTATTGCATTAGGATTAACATGCTTTGTGGTACTACTTTCTCACATATTTTGATAGGGATCTATTGTTAGTAGTATGAGTCATAACACTCCTTGTCTACAACGTGTTTATTAAATTAAAGGGGATAGTACTCACCTTGCTCATACCATACCTTGGTGCAATATATCCATTTTCCACATAAGAATACTATATGATGATGTTATTCTACATTAGTGAAACCACGGTGAAAGCTCAAGGTTAATTTGTCAATTAATTTTCAATCAATCAAGAATGTCTCTATGTGATATCAATTAACCCATGTCTATCATTGACTAAAATTGTTCACTTATTATTGATCATTCTTCTATTTTATTATATTTCATCTTTTAATCTAACAATCTTCTTCTTCATTTGAGAGATCATTCGTGCCTTTTATGTACAAAAAATCTCTTGAGGGGGCACCAAGATACTACATAATGCGAGATATACTAGGGTGGAAATTTTAACATTATTTCTTTGAAACAATGGTCAAAATTGCATTGTCTCAAAGAGATACAAAATGTAGACACCTAAAATTGCCTTAACACTTGTGAATGCCACTTTTACTATTTTTTCTCATAATTAATTAAATAATTTTATTTATTTAATTAATATAATTTTATTCTCCTCTTCTAAATTCAAAAATCAAAATTTTCCTCTCTTCTCATGATTAAATAATTTTTAATTATTTAATTAATCTTCTCTTCTCCCATTTAATTAAATAATTCTTTATATCAAACATTCATATTTAAATAAGTTATTTAATTTATTTAATTGTCCCTTATTTTCAAAAGCCATTTTTCCTTAAAACAAATAAAATCCTTCTTTTATTTATTTCACTTAATGCACATGTTTAAATTATTTTTATTATTTAAATGACTAATTATTTACCTTTCCTAACTAACTCTCACTCTAAAATTTAAACTCAAAATCACCATTTTTTTATAGAGTTGATTAATCCACCTCACTCCCAATCAATTCACTTAATAGCCTAGCCATCTCCCCAAAGAGATCAATCATATTAAAGAACTAATCAATAAATTCCAATCACATGAGCAATCAACTCTCAATCATATTGTCTCGAGAATCCTCAATCCTCAATCATTTTGCTCCTCTTTTAATCTGAACCATTGATTCATATCATGAAATCTATAAAAGAGAACCTGATTCTCATTCATCAATAACCATAGTCTTCCTATATTTTGTACCAACATGCTACTGACAAAGTGCTATGTTTCTAAGAGCTAAACTACATACAACACAAAAGGGAGAAGAGCAATTCAGGCTACTTGCAAGGATGTTATTATGGTTTGAATTTTATGGTATTGCATTTAATTGTATTCATTTCCAATCTTGTATTGATTACAATTAAAAATTTGTAACTAACATTGAGTTTTTGGTTACTAGTATGATTTATTATATGCTAATTCAATAATCTAGTTGTACAATATGAATATGCAAGGTCTATGCAAAATGATAGGAAATTGATAAAATTCAACATAAATAGTAAGATATGGAACTCAAAATCAACACAATAGAACAAAATCTAGAAATAGGCGACAAAGAAGAAACTATTGCAGCAGTCTAGAAATCGGCTATTCAATGAAAATATGTCAAATATAGTTGTTGGATACCCCATGTTGAGGGTGTCCTTATCAACAAAAAGTTTAAGATCATGTATTAGAAGGCTTATTACGTCTTTCTCACTAAAGATCAGCTAAAAATTTTCATTCTTCATCATTCGCAAAAAGTAGGTATAGTTGTTGACATGATGATTGATAACAAGGATGGAATGCATCAAGTTTCTCTAATAGTGTAGTTAGAATAGAAAGATAGAAATAAAGAGATATACAATAGATTTTATATTTTTTTATTTTTTGTCCTCTCTATTGTATATCTCTTTATCTCTATCTTTCTATTTTTATCTCTCCTCTATCTTTCTATTCTAACAACACTATTAAATGAACTTCATGCATTGCATCTTTGTTATCAATCACCATGTCAACAACTATACCTACTTTGTACAAATGATAAAAAATAAAAAGAATTACAAAATATTTAATGCTCTTCATCTCAAATAAACTACTATTATGAATGATTGTGTCAACAAACATGCTTACTTTTCGCACATGGTGAAGGGTGAGATTTTTTGAAAAATATGTAATGCTCTGCATCCCCACGTAGGACAGAACTATAACGTAATACAACGATGGTTCATACACAGACTTTTTAATGAAATCTGCTAGGTCGTCCGCGACGTTTAGAAAGCCGTCTTCGTTCCTGTAAATCAGCAGCATTACCATGGCCGGGTTGAAAATAAGTGTGTTAGAACCCTTGGCTATATATGCACGCATTTAAAATTCATACAATTTTGAAAGGGCGTCTTCGTTCACTCCATGTAAATTAGGGCCTCTTCTTCAGTGCATCTAGAGTGCTCATTTATCTAACATTGTAAATCATCAGTGTAAAATACTTGTTATGTTATAACATAATCAAACGTTGTTTAAAAAAGGTTAAAAGTGAAAGGAGACTAGGGTAAGAGCGTTCACAGGAGACTAGGGTAAGATCGTTCACAGGATGCGCAATCACGCTGATGAGATTGAGAAAGTCGTCTCGAAAGTCATGCTTCTCGAGAATGTGATTAGGAAGAATCTCTGCCGTAGAAAATATTGCCGTTGGGTATTTGCTCCCAGTGCCACCCACATTGCGACATTCTCCAAATATTGAGATGATGGTGAGTAATTTCTCTTTAATGTAAACTTTGTTTGTTAACAAATTAATATGGCCAATTTATTCATATGAGATGAAGATTAAATTAAATGCAACGACCTTTTAAAAATTTATTTCTTGTACCATCTTTAAGAAGACACTAGTCTCATGTTAATATTTTTTCTTCTAAGATCTTCAAAGAAACACATATTAAACTAATTTTATTTGTTTTGATTAGATTATTTTTATAGCAAGGAGTACTTGAAAACGGAATGACTTAAATCACATACATTAAGCTTACATTTCTAGGCTTAAAAGTGTTAACATTCAGAGGTGACTGGCTTAATATGTTGCTTACGGTGTGTGGTTGTTGGAAATGGGACAGAACACAAAAACAAAGTAAGGAGATAAAAGAGCAACACACAAGAAAGACAAATTTTTTATTTAACAAACCATATTTTCATCCATCACTGAACTGATTACAAACGTCTCTTTTTATTCAGGTCGTTAGATGTTTCTGGAAGCTGGAGGTAGTTGGAAGAAAATTCCAGAATTCTGCATAAAATAATATTTATCTAACTGCAGATACAACAAGGACTGATTGAACCTACCATCGAACTAGGAAGGTTCGCTCAAACCCCCCCTCAAGGTTTGATTGAACCTACCATCAAACATAGGTTTGATCAAACCCCAAGTGGGTTTAAGGGTTCAATCGAGCCACTTAAAATATTTATTTTTAAGGGGTTCAACCGAAACCCCCCATTCGATCAAACCCAATTTAAAATTGCTTTTTTACAAACTTCTATAAAATCCAAAAACGACAATTAAACTGGCATTTTCAAACTTGTGTTTTTTTGTGCCTAGAGGGGGTTAGAGCGAACCCAACGTCAACACCACATCATCGTGCCCTGTCTATAGCAACCAACGCATCTCACCTTTCAACTTTCGACCTAAATTATTTCAAGTGCACAAAATAACCCTTTTTTTGTTTAATAATGTCTTTTTTATTAAATTTATTTAAAAATTAATAAATAATTTGTTTCTTAATTTATTTTTTAATTAAATAATTGTATATTTATTATTTTTCAGCATTTTAGAAAAACGTTTGATAATTTAATGTTTCGATTTAAATTTGTCAATTTATTTTTAAAATTACATAACTGTATATGTAATTTTTTTTCAAATTTTTAAAATAATGTTATGAAAAACTTAGAAAACAAAGGTAGTAAATTAGAACTTACAAAAACATTAAGAAAAACATTAGCAAAAAAAAATTTAGAAAAATATTACAAATCTAAATATAATAAATTAAAACGTTGGAAAAATTAATAAATTAAAATTTAAAAAAACATTGGAAAACTTTGATAACAAATCTAAACAAATTAGACAAAATAAATCCTCTACAATGTGATCCCTTTTCACATCCTATTACACACACAACATGACCCCTTACAACCCCTTAAGACCACATATGCCCTTGATGACACTATACGTTCCCTTAGGACCATAGAGGATCACATAGTGGACCCTAAGGGGTCACACATGTGTTCTAACACGTGTGATCCATTAGGACCGACTGTGACCCCTGATAAAATCCTCGTGTGTATAACATACCCCTTAGTCCATTACATAGTGTCCTAAGGGGTCATATATGGTCCTAAGGGGTCACGCATGTGTTAACAAATGCATGGCCCCTTAGGACCACATAAGACCACTTATAACATCCTAGTGTACATATGATCACTTAAGATCACATGTACATTGTCCTAAGGGGTCACGCATATGTTCTAACACATGCGTGACCCCTTAGGACCACATATGACACCTTACAACATCCTAGTGTACATACAACATTCCCCTTAGGATCACATAGTGTCCTAAGGGGTCATATGTGGTCCTAAGGGGTCACTCATGTGTTCTAACACATGCATGACCCCTTAGAACAACATATGACCTGTTATTAAATCCTATCTTGAATAACATACCCCTTAGTCCATCACAAAGTGTCCTAAGGGGTCATATGTGGTTCTAAGGGGTCACTTATGTGTTCTAACACATGCATGACCCCTTAGAACAACATATGACCCGTTATTAAATCCTATCTTGAATAACATACCCCTTAGTCCATCACATAGTGTCCTAAGGGGTCATATGTGGTCCTAAGGGGTCACGCATGCGTTAACACATACGTGACCCCTTAGGACCATATATGACCCCTTATAACATCCTACCATACATACGACATTCTTGTTAGGATCACATAGTGTCCTAAGGGGTCATATGTGGTCCTAAGGGGTCATATGTGGTCCTAAGGGGTCACTCATGTGTTCTAACACATATGTAACCCCTTACAAAATCCTACTATGAACGACATACCCCTTAGTCCATCACATAGTGTCCTAAGGGGTCATGCATGTGTTCTAACACATGTGTGACCTGTTAGAACCGCATATGGCCCCTTGTAAAATCCTAGTTTGAATGACATACCCCTTAGTCCATCACATAGTGTGCTAAGGGGTCATATATGGTCCTAAGGGGTCATGCATGCGTTACAACATGTGTGACCCATTAGGACCACACATGACCGCTTAAAACATCCTAGTGTACATACAACATTCCTCTTAGGATCACATAGTGTCATAAGGTGTCATATGTGATCCTAAGGGGCTACGCATGTGTTATAACACATGTATGGCCCCTTAGAACCACATATGACCCCTTATAAATTCTTAGTGTGAATGCCGTACCCCTTATTCCATGACATAGTGTCCTATAGGGTCGTATGTGCTCCTAACGGGTCACACATGTGTGACCCCTTAGGACCATATATGACCCCTTATAATATCCTAGTGTACATACAACATTCCCCTTAGAATCATATAGTGTCCTAAGGGTTCATATGTGGTCCTAAGGTGTCACGCATGATGGTATGATGAAAGAATAAGTATCTAGTAGAATACTAAGAGAGGGGGGGGGGGTGAATCAGTATACTAAAAAACTGATACAAACTCCCAAACTCAAAAATAAACTTATCAACAATTAACTCAATCAAGATAATATCTCAAAGATTACCAACATCAACCTGTTTGACTGTTATGATAACTTAACAGTAAACAAATTCAATCTTGTAAACATAGAAAATGCTTAATCATATGTCAACATATTCATCTCTCAATGCTTCCAATTATCATGCCTTATAAGAATAATTAAGTAGTTAATCAAATTAGCAAATAAGATCATAACCATAAAAGTATTCACCACCTGCCACAAATATTTATATGTGGAAAACGTAAATAGGTAAAAACCATGGTGAGATGAGACTCGCAAGGATAGCTATCTGAACTCTTCTAAAGTTCACCCTATTAGGAAACAAGCCTGTTAAAGATTTTACAATAAGTCATGTTAAGAACTGATTCTGTTAGGAATCACTTGGTTAAGGGATTTACAAATATCCCTTGATGAAAAGCACAATAACCTGTTAGGAGTAACCTCGCTAAAGGATTTGAGAATACAAACTAATGGACCACCTTGTCAGAGGATTTAGAAAGTAACCAAGCTTGTTAGAGCTTACACGGTTAGGGGATTTCAATTTCTATCATAATTGTTAAAAAGCAACAGGTTTTCTTGATCTATCTAAATAACACTACATCTACTTGATCAGATCCTTCTTAAGCTTCAATCCACCTTTACTGAAATTACAGATCCATTCACCGGTTAGGAAACCACACACTCAACTTATGCCAATCTTGTCAACTTTGCCAACACTTTACAAAACAATATCATCGACCTTAAATACAAATCAGCTAGGTTGGTAACATAAAAAAAACCTAATTCTCATCATCAAGATTATGAACAAGATAGTACAATCTTGACCATTAGAAATCATAACAATCTCTTCACAATAATCAAGAAAATTCCAACTCCTCCATGATTACCACTTCATTGGACAACTTGTAACTCATCACGCGCTATGCATTAGATGCAATCCACTTTTCTCCTTCCCAAGATAACAAACAAAAGTGCCAAATCAATCTGAACTTATCCTCATATAATAATCATGCATATATCCATCATTACGGCTCAACATTAGATCTTAAACCAACAAACTTGATCAGTTAGGGTTTAACAGAAAACTACTGGTAGGGTTTATTGGTTACCTAACATAGAAATGTTTAACCCTTTACACCGGTTCAACTTACAAACTACCATATACTGGCTTACAACATCTTCCTTAAAGTTTATGATATTGGTTACAAGGCAATAGAAATAACAACAATAACATCAACAATATCACAAATACCATTCACTGGTTCAATTGACATCAATGACAATATATCATTAATGCAATCTATATACAAAATGCCAACAATCTCCCACTTTGGCATTGATGGCAATACAAATACCAACGCCTCTGATTGCTGCTGTGAATTGGTGAATAGGAATCTTGGTTTACATTACCAAGTATTCACCATGCTCTGGTTGTCTTCAATCGGTTGTTGGTTCACCTTATTAGACACATAATTCTTCTCCCCCTTTGACAACAATGCCAAATTGAAAGTAAAACATGTAATTACAAATTTTCACTATGCATCAACATACTACAACTTGATGCTCCCCCTGTGGAATACATCTGCTTCCAAAAATAATCAATCCATGTAAGATTTTGCAAGTAATTCAAGGACTAATCTAATCAACATCATGCTCAGCTGACTTCATGAAGAGGGACAATCCCCAACTGACTTCTAAGATACTAAAAAGTAGTCTTAGGCTGAGGTTTGGTAAAGAAATCTGCACGTTACTCTTGGGTAGAAACATACTCTAAGATAACATGTTCACTTTGAACTTTTTCCCTCAAAAAGTGATACTTGAATTCAATGTGCTTAGTCCTTGCGTGCAAAATAGGATTCTTAGAAATATTTATTGCACTTATATTATCACACAAAATCTTTATAGGTTCTCATATCTTCATCTTAAAACCTTCCAAAATGTGTCTCATCCAAATAGCTTGTGTGCAATTCATGTAAGCTTCTATATACTCAGCTTCCATAGTAGATTGTGAAGTACAACTTTTCTTCTTACTACTCCATGAAACTAGCCTTCCTCCTAGAAAGAATGATCCACCGGTAGTACTCTTCTGGTCATCAACATTACTGCATGCCTTCAAATCAAAGTTTCCTCAATATGGATACCATAATCCATAGTCAACTATACCTTTGAGATATCTAAAAATTCTCTTGCTTGTTATCAGATGTGCTTCCTTTGGATTTTTTTGAAATCTAGCAACTATACCAACTGCATGGGCAATATCCGGTTGACTGTGAACAACATAGTGTAATTTTCCAATCATTGACCTATATTCCTTTTCATCTATAGACTTAGATGCATCTTCCTTGGACAATTTACAACCTGTAACCATTAGAGTTCCAACTAGTTTACAGTCACTCATGCCAAAAGTCTTCAAAACTTATTTCACATACTTAGCATGAGTAATGAAAATACCATTCTTCATCTATTGTATCTGCAAGCCTATGAATTTTTTTATTTCCCCTACTAGTGACATCTCAAACTCATTCTTCATTTCATCTACAAAATTGTTGCTCATGACATCATTACCTCCAAATATAATGTCATCAACAAATACTTCACTAACTAGTATTTCATCTCCTTCAGAATTGAGATAAATGTTGTTGTCATCACTGGTTCTTGCAAAGCCTATTTTCATTAGATGTGTATGAAGTCATTCATACCATGCTCTGGGTGCCTTCTTTAATCCATATAAATCTTTATGCAAACTACATACCATGTCTTCCTTATCTGTCAATGCATAACCATCAGGCTGCTCTATATAAACCTCTTCTTCTAATATCCCATTAAAAAATGCAGACTTAACATCCATCTCGTATACCTTGAACTTCTTATAAGCGACAAATACAAGTAATGTTCTAACTCTTGCTAGTGGTGCAAAATTTTCTCCATAATCTTCTCCTTCTTCTTGGGCATAACCCTTGCAAACTAATCTTGCCTTATTGCTAACTACAACACCATCTTCATTTAACTTGTTTCTGAACACCCATTTAGTACCTATAACTTTCTTGTTTACCGGTCAGGGTACCAGGGTCCAAGTGTTATTCTTCTCAATTTGATCCAATTCCTCCTCCATTGCTTTCATCCAATGATCATCACTAAATGCCTCCTTAGCACTTCTTGGTTCAAAGGTGGAGATCATGCAAGAGTTCTCTCTAATTATCCTTCTAGTTAGTAGTCTAGCATCCTTATCCCAAATAATCTACTTAGGACTATGATTCAGTCTCACATATCTAGGAATAACATGATCATTCTCCTCAAGTTCAGCTCCTTCATTGTCTTCTTCCTCTGAATTTATTTGTTCTGATTGAACAAGTACATCAGGATTTGCTTTACCAGTTTCTGATTTAATAGTTTCAGGTTCCAAAAGCAAAATGCAAGGATCTTCCTTTCTTTGTGAACTAGATCCTTCTGAAATTTCAGGGCATTCATCTACATGAACATCAATACTCTCAACAATTCTTTGTGTGCGGTTTTTGAAGCATTTTTAGGCCTTACTCTTGGTGGAATAGCCAAGAAATATGCCTTCATCACTCTTAGCTTCAAACTTGCTTATGTAATCACCTCTTTTTATAAAACATTTGCTACCAAATATTTTAAAATAACTAACACCAGGTGATCTTCCATACCAGTACTCATAAGGTGTCTTGTCCTTACCTCTTTTCACTAGAACTCGGTTCATTGTGTAGATCGTTGTACTTACAGCTTCTCTCCAAAATGTTTTTACTACATTTCCTTGTATCAACATAGTTCTAGCTGCTTCAACCACTAACCGATTGTTCCTTTATGCTATACCATTTTGTTGTGGTGTCCTTGGTGCACCATTCTCATCACAATACTTAGTGAATTCCTCAGAAGTGAATTCACTGTCTTGATCTGTTCTCGGACATTTTATCTTTTTGCCACTCTCTTTCTCAGTTAAGGCTCTGAATGCCTTGAATTTACCAAAAGCTTCATTCTTATGCTACAAGAATGTGACCCACATCATCCTTGAACAATCATTAGTGAAGATCATGAAATATCTATCACCTAAAATGCTTCTAGTTCTTATTAGTCCACATAGATCTGTATGAGCCAAATCTAACAAGTGTTCTGCTAAGAAAGACTTTCTCTTGAAAGTAGAAGAATTCATCTTCCCTAATTGACATTCTTTACAAAGGGCATTAACCGGTTTGTCTATCTGAGGTAGACCTTTATCTTAGACTTACTCACTTTAACAATATTGTCAAAAATTATATGACAAAATCTCCTATGCGAAAGCCAACTATCATCTATTTTTGCAATCAAACAGTTGCTAACTTTAGGATTAAGATGAAATAGATTTCCTCTGGTTTGTTTCCAGGTTGCAATCAATTCACCTTTGTTCTCAAAGATTTTGCACATACCATTTCTAAACTCCAGTGGGTATCCTCTCTCACTAAGTTGTTCCATGCTCTAAAGATTGTGCTTTAGGCCTTCAACCCAATAAACATCGTCAGCACTACTCTTCCCACTAAGAGAAATAACTCCCTTACCTTTAACCATATAGGGTGAGTCATTGCCAAATCTGAAAACACTACCATCAAATTCCTTCAAGGAAAAAAAATTTCTCTAATCATCGGTCATGTGATATGAAAAACCACTATCAATGATCCAATCATCAGAGTCATACATCATGGATACTAGTGCCTTCTGATCTGATATCTCTTCCTTAATAGCTACAAACACAATATCTTCACTAGCATCATCATCAGATTCTTCATCAGTAATACCACTATCAATAGAAACAAGACAATCTCTCTTGCTTTTACCCTTATATTTCTTAAATTTGTCTCTCTTTTATTCATTTTCACCATTAGGGCAATTAGCTGCTATATGACCAATCTCATTGCAAGCAAAACATTTAAATAGTAGCTTACCTCTATATTTCCCAATGCCTATAGGCAATCATTTTGCCAACAATTCTTCAAGCTCCACTAAATTGTCTTCATCATCAACATCTTTGTTGGATCTAGATTCATAGCTATGGCTGGTATCTCTACTTCTTCTCATAGATGGGCTAGAGACACAAGCTTTGAATGCAGATTCTGATTTTTGTACACTACCATCATAGCCATTTAGTTCAAAAGCAGTAAGTTTGCCAATGATAGAGTCAAGAGTTACCTTTGTTCTATCAATGGATTTTAGCTCTTGAATAGCTACAACTCGGATAGCATAGACCGGTAGCAGGGTTCTCAGTACCTTACTAATCATTGTGGCATCTTCCACTTTCCCTCCTGCACTCTTTTATCCTTTGACCATACTGTTGGATATTCTCACCTTCAGACATTCTCATGTCATCAAACTTTCCTCTTAAACTCTCCTCTTTAGAAATCTTAACATGTTCATCACCACTATAAATCTCTTCAAGTTTTTTCCACACTTCATATGTAGTTTCAAGACCATGAACATCTACATATTCAGCATCAAACAAGGAACTGATAATAGCCTCTAATGCTTGATGATTCTCTTGTTGTTCTTTCTTCTAATCATCAGTCAAAGTTCCAGTAGGTGCAGTATACTTAGTTTTTATATGATCCCAATACTGACTTCCTAGACTCTTAATGTAAATCTTCATTTTTTCACTCCATATCCTATAGTTATCTTTGTTGAACTTCAGACCTTCTTTCTTCATTATGATCTACAAGATATTTTCCTCAAGTTGTTAGGCTTTAGGTTAAAGAGGACCTGATATGCTCTAATACAAATTGATTGTATGATGAAAGAGTAAGTATTTGGTAGAATACTGAGAGGGGAGGGGTGTGAATCAGTATACTGAAAAATTGATACAAACTCTCAAACTCAAAAAAAAACTTATCAACAAATAACTCAATCAAGATAATATCTAGAAGATTACCAACATCAACTGGTTTGACTATTATGACAACTTAACAGTAAACAAATTTAATCTTGTAAACATAAAAAATGCTTAATCATATGTCAACATATTCATCTCTCAATGCTTCCAATTATCATGCCTTATAAGAATAGTTAAGTAGTTAATCAAATCAACAAATAAGATCATAACCACAAAGCATTCACCACTTGACACAAATATTTATACGTGGAAAACCCAAATAGGTAAAAACCACAGTGAGATGAGACTCACAAGGATAACTATCTAAACTCTTCTGAAGTTGGCCATATTAGGAGCCAAGCCTATTAAAGCTTTTACAATAAGTCCTATTAAGAACTGATTCGGTTAGGAATCAACCGGTTAAGGGATTTACAAATATGCCTTGATGAAAAGAACAATACCCTGTTAAGAGTAATCTCGCCAGAGGATTTGAGAAACCGAACTAATGGACCACCTTGTGAGAGGATTTAGAAAGTAACCAAGCTTGCTAGAGCCTACCCGGTTAGGGGATTTCAATTTCTATTGTAATTGTTAGAAAACAACATGTTTTCTTGATCTGTCTAAATAGCACTACATCGGCTTGATCAGATCCTTCTTAAGCTTCAATTTGCCTTTACTCAAATTAAAGATCAATCCACCAATTAGGCAACCACACACTCAACTGGTTTCTACCAATCTTGTCAACTTTGCCAACACTTAACAAAACAATATCATCGACCTTAAATACAAATCAACTAGGTCAGTAACACAACAAAAACCTAATTCTCATCATCGAGATTACAAACAAGTCAGTACAATCTTGATCGTTAGAAATCATAACAATCTCTTCACAATAATCAAGAAAATTCCAACCGCTCCATGATCACTGCTTCATCGAACTTTGTAACTCATCGTGCTCTATGCATTAGATGCAATCCACTTTGCTCCTTTATAAGATAACAAACAAATGCGCCAAATCAATCTGAACTTATCCTCGTACAATGATCACACGTGTCTCCATCATTACTGCTCAACATTAGATCTGAAACCAACAAACTTGATTGGTTAGGATTTAACAGAAAACAACTATTAGGGTTTACCAGTTACATAACATAGAAAGGTTTAACCCTTTACACCACTTCACCTTACAAACTACCATATATTGGTTTATAACATCTTCCTTAAAGTTTATCATACCGATTAAAAGACAATATCAATAACAACAATAACATCAACAATATCATGAATACCATTCACCGATTCAATTGACATCAATGACAACATATCATTAATGCAATCTATATGCGAAATGCAAAAAAATTTAAAAATGCCGACAACACATGTATTCTAACACATGCATGACCCCTTAGAACCACATATGACCCCTTATAAAATCCTCCTGTGAACAAAATACCCCTTAGTCCATCACACAGTGTCCTAAGGGGTCATATATGGTCCTAAGGGGTCATTCATGCATTAACACATGCGTGACCCCTTAGGACCACATATAACCCCTTATACCATCCTAGTGTACATACGACATTCCCCTTACGATCACATAGTGTCCTAAGGGGTCATATGTGGTCCTAAGGGGTCACATGTGTTCTAACACATGTGTGACCCCTTAGAACCACATATGACCCCTTATAAAATACTAGTGGGAAAGACATACCCCTTAGTCCATCACATAGTGTCCTAAGGGGTCATATGTGGTCCTAAGGGGTCACATGTGTTCTAACACATGTGTGACCCCTTAGAACCGCATATGACCCCTTATAAAATACTAGTGGGAAAGACATACCCCTTAGTCCATCACATAGTGTCCTAAGGGGTCATATGTGGTCCTAAGGGGTCATGCATACATTAACACATGCGTGACCCCTTAGGACCACATATGACCCCTTATAACATCCTAGTGTACATACGACATTCCCCTTAGGATAACATAGTATCCTAAGGGGTCATATGTGGTCCTCAGAGGTCATTCATGTCTTCTAACACATGTGTAACCTGTTAGGACCACATATGACACCTTATAACATCCTAGTGTACATACGACATTCCCCCTAGGATCACATAGTATCCTAAGTGGTCATATGTGGTACTAAGGGGTCATGCATGCGTTAACACATGCATGACCCCTTGGAACCACATATGACCCCTTATAACATCCTAGTGTACATACGACATTCCCCTTAGGATAACATAGTATCCTAAGTGGTCATATGTGGTCCTAAGGGGTCACGCATGTGGTCTAACACATATGTGACCCCTTAGGACTGCATATGACCCCTTATTAAACCCTAGTCTAAATGGCATACCCCTTAATTCATCACATAGTGCCCTAATGGGTCATATGTAGTCCTAAGGGGTCACGCATGTATTAACACATGCGTGACCCCTTAGGACCTTATATGACCCCTTATAACATCCTAGTGTACATACGAAATTCCCCTTAGGATAACATAGTGTCCTAAGGGGTCATATGTGATCCTAAGGGGTTGTGCATGTGTTCTACCACATGCGTGACCCCTGAGAACCGCATATGACCCCTTATAAAATCCTAGTGTGAACGAAATACCCCTTAGTCCATCACATAGGGTCCTAAGGGGTCATGCATGTGTTAACACATGTGTGACCCGTTAGGATCACATATGATCCCTTATAACAACCTATTGTATACAACATGTACGCCTTAGGATCACATAGTGTCCTAGAAGGGGTCATATGTCCAGTCTTAAAGGGTCATGCATATGTGTTCTAACATTGTACATGTGTGACCCCTTATAACATCCTAGTGTCTATGACATAAGATCACATGTACAATATCCTAAGGGGTTGAATATGTGGTCCTAAGGGGTCATGCATGTGTTCTAACACATGTGTGGCCCCTTAGGACCACATATGACCCTTTATAATATCCTAGTGTACATATGACATTCCCCTTAGGATCACATATTACAAATTTAATAATTTTCTAATCATATACCCATTACAAAAATACAATGACCTCTATTTTTTTGAGATATGGAGTTCAATAACAAACAATTTAAAAAAAATTACAGAAGTTACATTCCATTTTGTAGATCAATTCCCATGTTTTAGTGAACAAAAAAATTAATTTTGATATACACAAAAATATTTATACGTTACAATAAAATATAGGTCTAATTTTTTTTGTTATTGACTTATAAAAATTATATATCATGTTCTTGAATTTTGTATGTATTCAAGATTTAAATGACAAATATATATATATATATATATATATATATATATATATATATATATATATATATATATATATATATATATATATATATATATATATATATATATGTTTCAATTTAGTAAAGTTGTATGTATATATCTTTAATGATCTCTCTCTCTCTCTGTCATGAAAATGATCTCCCTCTCTCTCTCATTAATATTTTAATTTAATTTAAAATGTACACACACACACACACACATATATATATATATTAATTATGCGAGAACTTCACATGTGTACATTTTAAATTTCAATGAGCTCAAGATTAACATCGTCTCTCTCTCTCTCTATAGAATTTAACTGATTTTAATTTTTAATGATTTAAATTGAATGCGCTTCATGTGTGTGTGTGTGCTTACGTATTTATTTTAACTTTATGACCTACCTAGATAGATGGCATCCCACGATTCACCTGCACAGGATCCTGATCAGGATCCACCTGCATAGGCTTGTGATCATGATCCACACTATGATGATATACATCCTCCAGACTAGGATCCTCCATTGCCCAACATTGCTACCATTTTCTAGTATAGTGATCGTGAGTTGCATAGGTTGAGGGTCATATTAGATGACCCCCGTAATGATGGCACATACAAGAGTACATGCACATCCATTTTTGATAGTTTGCAGACATTGAGGGACCTCTTAGTTTCTCACGCCGCATTCTCACTTGAGGTTATAGAACATATTTATAGATAGCTGAAGAGTAAGGTGAGGGTCCTGATTCTTTTGCTGATGTGGTGAGGGTGGTCTCGAAGGAGACCATCAAGGAGAGATGTTTTCCATAGTATCAGGAGAACATTAAGGTGAGAGGATATATAGTCACGAGATGTATCGACCCACAGGTTGCATCATTGATTTACGTATGTTTCTTAGCTACCCATGGTCATTATCCTAATAATGACCAGATACCCTTATACTTTGCACAATAGGTATTTGCTGAGGTTCATTGTCAGATGAAACCAAACTACCTTGATATTCTAGCATATTATGGATAGGGGATGGGTAGGATTGTTGATAGAGATGCATAGCATAGGCGTGATAGAGCTCCACCTAGACACAAGGACTTTGTTGGCTAGAGATTTCTGGTAGTAATATCAACCCTCGCCCCCATAGAGGATCACATTGTGATTACTTCTTAGAGAGAAGCAATTGATAGGACTGGACATATTGCATCAACAACATCCACCATATCATCTGATAGGCTAGACAAATATATGATGAGCTGACCACATTTGAGATAATCCATAGATCATGCATATTCTAGTCATGGGGTGGCTTTAGATTCAGATGATCAGTATATTACTACTGGCATCCCCTCTCTAGATGAGGTAGGAGCTATAGTTGGAGGTAGTAGACATGTACAGATGTCCCAATATTTAGCCGAGGACCTGCTACATTCTTACCATTTTATTTCATCTCGACTTGGGATACCATTGGCTGTTGTTAGAGAGGAGATTCTCAGAGACGGGCAGGCTACTGCTGCATCGATGCATCCCGAGGCAGTCACAACATTCTCATCACTCTACGCATGCTCCAAGCACTGACCCACCTACAGATCACTCTGTTGCTGCAAAGGAGGAGATACGAGCTAATCAAGTCCATATCACAGATGAGGGCTTTGATTCATTTGAGGAGCAGCTGCAAGGTTTGATCCATACTAGGTTTTTGGATATGCTACTACAATTAGACACTTCATAGACGATTCCTAATCATCGTGTTAGCCCCTTACACTCCTCAGTCATACATACAGTCAGAGAGAGATATACAGGCATGAGTGATGTGGTTGATATGATCATAGGACAAGATCAGAGTATACAACCTACTCTAGATACACAGGTATGCACATACATTTCCATTTAAATATTTACAAGACATGTATATGTTGTTATGTACGATAAATCCATATGTAGATAATTTAATAAATAATAGTTCTAAGTTAATTTGTGTCATTTAAATTGATCCTGGACTAATATTTAAATACATACATACATACATACATCCACACACACACACACACACACACACACATATATATAGTTAGCTCATGTCACTCCTAGCTTGAGCTCGGAGCGTGTGCATAGGAGAGATTGTTTCAATGTTGTTAGTGGACAGATTAGTTCTATTTTTTTGTATATATGTATGTGCGTTACAATTTATATTTTTATTTTAATTTAACTCTAGTCGGATTTGATGTACATGTGTCTAGAGATCTATATTTAATATTTAAATAAATTTTACTTTTGCAGGGTTCTATTGGACATCCAAACTCTCACCAGGACTCTCCCTCAGATAGTCGCTCTATTCATGGCCAACATGATGCATGTTGATTTGCTGGACTTTATAGCTCATTTGTTTATCTTTTTATATATACATGTACATTTTAGACTTTCATATTATATATTCATGCATGTATGAAGTTTAGACTAGATTATACTTTATACAGTTTTTGTTTGATTAGATTATATATTTCATGCATGTATGTTAGATTATGTGTAATTTATACAATTTGTGTTTGATGGATTGGATTATATATATCATGTGCATGTATGGTTAGATTATACTTTATATATGTATAGTTTGTACATTTGATCCTGGATTAAATATATCGCATCATTTGTATTCAGCTAATTATATATGATTGAATGCACACATGTTAGATTACTTACACACTTCAAATATATATGATTGAATGCACATGCTCTCTAAAACTTTCAAATTTATATATATCTCTGACTGAATTTACATGTACATGTAGATAGATTAAAAAAAGATTGATATGTTTATAATTATATTTTGAATTTTAAATTTTACTACATGTAACATGTATGCATTAGATATGCATTAATTTAAAATAATTTGTGAACAATATATATCCACTCCACTGTGGAAGCCATGAACAATATAAAAATCACACTTGTTCATATCAAATGAACAAACTAAAGTTAATGAACATATTCAATAATTTAAATTCTAGGTGTACTAAATAGTTCACACTGTGTACTTCTAGGTATTTACAAGTTAAATAGTTCACAACACATCACTTAGTGGTTCAAACCACTCTTCAATTATTACACACATGTCCAAATTTAATATCAAATTTACACATGTACATTCTAATTTAAATATGCTTTTTTTTATTAAATTTATGTGCATGTGCATTTTAAAATAAATAAATACATGTCCTAATGTACTTTACATACATTATTTAAAATTATTTTAACAACTTACAAATTACATATGCATACATGCAGTTAGAATTAGATAGACTATACATCCTAATCAACTACATACATCGGGCCTTAACATATTTTCAACTCATCCACATGTCCCAATTTACTTTACATACGTGCACGTAAGTATTATTTAACATACATACAAATTAACTTCATACATCCTAATTTAATATAATTGAAAATTTCATATTTAACTAAACAATATATGGTCCACACAAGCCATATATATATATATATATATATATATATATATATATATATATATATATATATATATATATATATATATATATATATATATATATATATATATATAGATCAAATATTAAATTCAAATATCTATCCAAGTTTCAAAACAAGTTAAGTTCTAATTTATCAAGTATTAATTCAATTCATGGGTTGAACCACATGTACTTTGGTTTACTTTCATACCACATCAAGTGGTTCAGAACACTCTTCAATAATACTTAATATTTTGGCATGATCTTCACTATCTAGTCTCCATTTTTGAGACTGCCCATGACGTGAAACTGTTTGAAGAATTAGGCCAACAAAAATGATCGAGTGGCTATACTGATATACCTTGTTGTCAGTTTGGTATTCAGTGAAATGAATCCCATGTTAAATTTTTTTAACTTGTTTGAAATATATCCCTTGCACTACAACTGAGCCTGCATGTACATGTATATAAGAAATGAGAAATTAAAAATGCACACATAAGCGATCTGTGTACATATAAAAATGAAAACATGTGCAGATGTGTGCATGTTTAAAATAAATTTATATAAAATAATTTAAACGTAGATTGAATCAGTTCAAACCTATGGGAAAGGACATTCCATCGCTCATTTCAGATTTTGTTAACTTCTTTCTCTCTTCTGTGCAACACAATAAATAATAACTAACACCTTCTATATTTCCATCTTTTGCTATGACTGCAAAAATATCTCCTGCAATTTGAAACAAGTTAAATAAATTTTAAACATCATGTATTCTATTTAAAACATATATAATTTATTTACATGTATGCAACATTTTTTAAGGAAATAAATATATATATAATTTAAATATGTGTACGTCATATACCTTTTTTAATCAATCCTGAAATATGATCATAATCACTAAAAATCAAAGGAATGTCTTCAAATATTTCATCCTCATTTGAATCCTCATATGTGTCAGAAACATCTAATGGCACCAATTTCCATTCACTAACATATCCAAGCTCTTGGTTCTTGCAATCAACATAGTTTTCCAAAATGCAATCAAAACAAAAACATGAATAATCCCTAGTGTAAAATGTCCATGGGCAATTATCTGTACTCATGACACAATGCAAAGATCTTGTCCTCTCCACGCTCTTGCATCCATGCATTGATATTCTATCCACATCTGCATTTAATATACATGTGTACACGAATATACATGTAGATGAATTTGTTAAATTAAAATATTTGAACTTGGAACATTTTTAAAAATTTTAAATAAAAGACTAAAAGAGAACACGTACCAGTTATCTCCCAAAACACTCTATATGGAATGGATTTGTATGTTCTCAATGATGATCACCAGGATAATTAGGTTGCTCAAAGTGTTTCTTACACCATTCAAAAACATCATGTGCATAATCTATATGATCTCCTATGTAATTTATTTGATGCTTTCTTAGAGCCTATTTGATACAAGCTCCTGCACCATCATGTTCACCCTTTCCATGACCACTCAAAAAAACTCCAAACATGTAGTATTTTGTCATTTTGATGATATCTACACAGTGCATAAAATGGCCTTGAAAATTTGAATTGTACCGCACATCCGTCGGACCAAACAAAATGTTTAACTATTGTTATGCCTCTCTCTTTCAAATATCCAAAAAACTTCTTAAAGCAATGTTGTACAAAAAGTGTGTCATGCTCCTTATCACCACTAATATAGAAGTGGTACTCTTTCTTAATGACATGATTTTAAAATGTACTATCAACACCATCCAAATCCATCTGTGTATGCTGATAACACAGATGCACCAAAATAGTGATTTTCTTTGAAAAGTAATACTCTGATTGAATCTCTTTTTGATGTGCAAAAGAGTAATTTTCTACGAAGTCCACTATAGATAGAATAGTTCCAAGTGGGAAAGTGTCTCTTAATCTTTTAAATTGTTCTGATTGCTACTTGGCAAAAAAACCATGGCATATGTATAGTTTTATCAACTTAAAAAAAAATTTCATAAATATTCTAATAGTTATTTCCTCTTCTACATAATCTAACCTTGCAGATACCTTTCCAAATTTTGTTTCAATTTTTTTGTACTTGTAACTCTTGCAATTTACCATCTTGCTCATGTCAGTATCTTCATCTCTCAAAGGCAATTTAGTCAAGTCTCCACACGTTCCACAAATTCCTTTTATGCAATTTATTTGACCGGTTGCATTATCATCTGATTTATCACATAAGATGGATGCTATGGATTGACTTGTTCATTTAAGAGGAGTTTTTTCATAAGCATCACTATCTTCTCTAATTTTTGAAAACTTTGTTTACCTTCACATAATATGGCCTTAACCATTCAAACATGATTTGTCCAATCTTTATATGAGGGTTTTTTTTAGTAAACAACACATACAATTCATTTTTTGTTGTGTCTATCCAATGTTTTATATGGAGATTATAACGATCGGGGCCAATCCTTTTCTTGAAAACATCTCTACTATTTGATGAAGGATGAGTATTA
Source organism: Cryptomeria japonica (assembly GCF_030272615.1). Taxonomy (NCBI): domain Eukaryota; kingdom Viridiplantae; phylum Streptophyta; class Pinopsida; order Cupressales; family Cupressaceae; genus Cryptomeria; species Cryptomeria japonica. The sequence goes on along the minus strand of NC_081411.1, from coordinate 345,683,635 downwards.
TCATTCCAAAAACTTGTCATGAAGTTCCTAACAACATCTTCAATTCTATCAGAATTAAGATCTCTACACATAATTGTCCAATTCCCTTTTGAGGTAGTATCATCCAAACTCTTTATCCTTTTAACATATTTTGATATTGTCCTTCTACTAAAACCAAACTCAGATGACAGTGAAGAGATTTGTCTTTTTTGAGGCAATCTTTCATTTACTAAAGATGTCAATATCACTCTTCTTGAAATGGTCTTATCTACTGTTTGAGATTTTTTACCAATGTTCACCAAACCTTTCTTAAAATTATCAACAATAGATTTTTGTAGCTGAGAAGTTTTCCTCTTTTGACTTGTATCTATACCCAACAATTTTAGTGGATCTATTAAGTCTTTGCGAGTAAGTACAATTGATAACAATTGAACTTTCTGTAGTGTAGTATCAAGATTGTAGAAATGAGACATTATTTATTTTGCACTTTTAATTATTGACCTCCTTTTAGTATGTCTAGGTTCTTCACTTAGACATTTCAACTCATCCACATCCATTTCAAGTAAATGATCTAAATTTTTATAAGTAATATTTCTCTTCACTTGTTTACCTAGATCCACAATATTCTCATCCATACTAGTGGTAGGAGGTAAGGAGCCTGACCCCTCTCCTTCAACCTCCATTGGTTCAACTTGGGCAAGCTCCTCCCTATGTTCATCAACTATATTGTGTTCTGCACATAATTTTAGATGACATAGAATATTTTTAATGTAATGAAATTCCAAGTTTAATTTGAATCCAAATTTTCAAGACATTTAGTAAGACATTTAAAAATTATGTCAAATAGGTGGACTATAATGTCATGTATTTAAGACCTATTATTGCATAATAGACCTCTTAATATCACATGTAATAGGTCCTAATATGATCTACATAATATAGGTCTGAAGGGGACTCTTGAGTATAATGTGAAATGTTTTTGCATACATGAAGTCATATAAATAGAACCTATTATGACATAATAGGTTCTAAATTTATGTCAAATTTAAGACCTATAATCACATAGTAAGTCCTAATATCACATAATAGGCCTTATTATTACTTAATATGATCACGTACGCATAAACATTTCACATTAATATACTTGACTCCCCTTAAGATAGATATATTATGTGATATTAAAGGACCGATCACATG